>NW_027554353.1:0-79894 GCF_965152235.1 Eretmochelys imbricata | reverse complement strand
TCCCCCCTTACTTGGCCTGCGCCTCGTCCAGGCTCTGCTCCGTGATCCCCATGATCTGCTGCAGGATCTCGCCCAGCTCCTGGCGCCGGGGCTCGCCGGGGGGGGGCAGCAGCCGCCCCTGCTCCTCCATGGCCCAACCGAGCGCCGGGGGGAGCCCCCCGAGACTCCGGGGCTGCCAAGATGGAGCCGGCGCCGGGGCGGGGAGGCGGAGCTGGCGGGGGGGGGGCCATGGGGCTCGCCTGGGCTCGCTACAGCCAGCGCGTATCGGTGCCGCCCCCTGCCGGCCGCAAGGAGAACGGCGGGGGGGGCCTTAAAGGGAAAGGACAGGAATTTCCCGGGGGGGGGGCGCTCTAGGGGAGGCTAGGAGCCAGGACTCCTGGGTTCTCTCCCTGATTCGAGGAGGGGGAGGGACTAGGAGCCAGGACTCCTGGGTTCTCTCCCTGATTCGAGGAGGGGGAGGGACTAGGAGCCAGGACTCCTGGGTTCTCTCCCTGATTCGAGGAGGGGGAGGGACTAGGAGCCAGGACTCCTCGGTTCTCTCCCTGATTCGGGGGCTGGGAGCCAGGACTCCTGGGTTCTCAGCCAGCTGGGACTAGGCGGCAGAAAACTCCCTTTCATTTCCTCCAGACAAGGGCGGGGACCGGGGGCCCCTGATCACCCCCCCCGCTACCACCAGCAGCGACTGGGGGAGGGGAGAGCAGGGAACAGCCAATCACGTGCAAGGCAGCGAGGGCCCCTCCCCCGCCGCGCCCCTGGACGGGGGGGGACTATGACCCGACCCCTCAAAGGGGCCGGGGGTTGCCCCGCTCCTTGGTCCTTCCCTGCCTGGGGGTCCCTGCCATGGGGGAAAAGCCCAGGGAGGGCTGAGCTGTGGGGCTGTCCCCAGTTCACCCCCCCAGATTCCAAGGAGCTGGTACTCGGGGATCCCGCCCCCCCCCCCACGGCTGGTGCCCCTCACTCTCGACCCACAGCCCCCCCGCTACCCCGCCCTGGGGCCCCCCAGCCCTGCCGGTGCCCCTCACTCCCGACCCGCAGCCACCCGCTACCCCGCCCTGGGGCCCCCCAGCCCTGCCAGTGCCCCTCACCCCCTGCAGCCCTGACTGCCTGGGGGGGGCACCCCCTGTTGCCCCCCACCCTGCCCTGGTCATGGCTGGGGGGGAAGTGGGTTGTTGGGGGCGGGGGGGGGTTGTGTAAAGTGGAAACCGCATCTCTTTGGGCGCAACATCCTGTGACTGTGACGTGGGGCGGGGGGTAGGCGCCAGCCAATGGGGTGCTGGCAGGAAGGGCCGTGGTGGGGGAGCCAGGGCCCCAAACGGGGCGCAGCAGAGGGGCCAGCCGGGAGCTGCTGTGAGGGGGGTCTTGGGGAGCGGCAGGGGGGCCGGGTGCTCCCCTGGCTGCCCAGGGCAGGTGGGTAGGAACAGGTGGGTTTGGGGCAATGGGGGTCACAGGTGGGGGAGGGGGGTGACAGGGAGGTCAAGGGGGAGGGAAGGGGAGGGGGAGGGGGGGTCTCATGGTGGGGGGCCAGAGGGGGTGCTGGTGCCGAGGGGCCGGTTACACCTCGTCGGGCGAGGCCAGCTTCCGGCCTCCTCGGGGCTCCCGGCCTGCCCTGCCCCCCCCCCACCTGCCCCACTCTCCTCTCCCCTAGACTTAGGCCTCTCCCATCCCCCATCTTCTTCCCCGCCCCCAGACCTCCCCCCATTTCCTCTTCTGGCTGGGGCAGGAGCAGGGTCTGGTGGTGGGATTTGGGGAGCCCATGAAGAACCCCCCTTTGCTCTGCCCCCCAAGATCCCAGGGATGCCACCCAGAGCCGAGGGGGGCAAGGTGGGGGCAAATGACCCCCCCAAGGGGGGACGGGGGCAGCTGGAGAGAGATGGGACTGGCCCCCGCCGAGGTGAGTGCCCCCCCCTGCTGGGCCCCCCAGCACAGATCTCCAGTGCCCCCCCAGGGGGCTGTGGGTTGGGCACCCCCATATCTCTGCCCCCCACATCTCTGCCCCCTTCCTGTTCCAGGCCATGACTAGTTTGGAGAGTGAGGGGGCGGCAGGGGACAACACCCAGCCGGCCCCCCCCCAGCCCAGTATCCTTGGGGGGCTTGGCCCCCACGACCGACCCCCTGGTGCCCCCAGACGAGGCCGCTGCAGGAAGGGACCCTGGGGGCATCCCAGCGGGACGGGACCGGACTAGCAGCAACCCCCCTGCCCCGGATGGATGTGACCCCCCCCACACTGACAGAGGTGAGGAATGGAACCCAGGCGTCCTGGCGCCTGGACCCCCTGCTCTACCCCCCCCCCCCCCGCGCCGGGCAGGGAACCCAGGCGTCCTGACGCCGCTCTCCCCCCAGGCCGAGCCCCTGGACCCCTTCGACCGGGAGCGTCTCTTCGACCTGCTCTTCCGCTCCCAGAGCCGGCGGCTGAATGAGCAGCGCTGTCCCCTGCCCGGCCTGCGGGGGGCGCCCCGCCACGACCCCGCCCGGCCCTGGCGCTCGCTGCCCGGGACCCCCACCGAGGGCCTGCTGGGGGGAGCAGGTAAGGGACCCCGACCCCCTCCGGCCTCTCCTGTGCGCGACTCCTCCCCCAACCCCCTGCCCCCCAACCCCTCCCCTTTGCCCCTGCCCTGGCCCCCTCTCCTCTGCCCCCCAACCCCTCATCTCCTCCGGCCCCCTGCCCAAACCCCCCCTCTGTCCCCAAACCCCTCGCCTCCCCCAGCCCCCCAACCCCTCCCCTAGCCCCCCGAACTCTGCCCCCTCCCCTCCCCTCCTGCCCCCAACTCTTCCCTCAGCCCCTCCCCCCTCTCTTCTGCCTGACCTCCCAGGCCCCAGACCCCCCCAGGCCCCCAGACCGTCCCTTCTGCCCCTCCCCCAGCTCCCTACCCCTCTGCCCCCAACCCCTCCCCTGACCTCCAACCCCTCCCCTCTGCCTCCCGACTCACTGCCTCCAACCTCTCCCGTCCCCCTACTCCTCTGCCTGCCCTATGGCCCCCATCCCCTTCCCCCTTTGCCCCTCTCAGCTCCCCTCATCCTGCCCCCCCATTCCCCATCCTCCTTCCTCTTACCCCCACCACTTCCATCCCTCTGCCTGCCCTATGGCCCCCAGCCCCTTCCCCCTTTGCCGCTCTCAGCTCCCCTCATCCTGCCCCCCATTCCGCATCCTCTTCCCTCTTACCCCCACCACTTCCATCCCTCTGCCAGCCATATGGGGGGCACAGGTGTGGGGCACTGTCCAGCTGGGGGATGCAGCGCAGGGGGTGAAGTGGGGGAGGTGGGGCTGGGGGGGTACAGCCAGGGGTGAAGTGGGGGAGGTGCAGCCGGGGGGGGCATCGGGGGCACCGTACAGCCACGTCTAACCCCCTGGCCCCCCAGGGAAGTTCTACTCGCTCACCTCGCTGCAGGCTGAGCAGTTCTTCGAGCTGGTGGCCACGGCCCAGGCCCGGCGGCTGGACGACCAGCGGGCCGACTTCACGGGGGACCCCGGGGCCGAGGAGGGGGCTGAGGGGGCCCCCAGAGCCCCCCGACCAGGGGGGAGGAGCTGTACAGCACCATCCTCACCCACCAGGTAAGGGGTGGCCCCACGGGACCCCCACCCCCAAGTCCTGCCTGACCCACCAGTCCCTGAGATACCCCCCCATAACCCTCCCTTGAGACCCCCAAGATCATAGAAGATCACGGTTGGAAGGGACCTCAGGAGGTTTTGTCCGACCCCCTCCTCAGAGCAGGACCAATCCCCAACTAAATCATCCCAGCCAGGGCTTTGTCAAGCCTGACCTTAAAAACCTCTAAGGAAGGAGATTCCACCACCTCCCTAGGCAACGCATTCCAGTGTTTCACCACCCTCCTCGTGATATTTTCCTAATAGCCAACCTAGACCTCCCCCACTGCAACTTGAGACCATCACTCCTTGTTCTGTTATCTGTTACCACTGAGAACAGTCTAGATCCATCCTCTCCGGAACCACCTCTCAGATAGTTGAAAGCAGCTATCAAATCCCCCCTCATTCTTCTCTTCTGCAGACTAAACAATCCCAGCTCCCTCAGCCTCTCCTCATAAGTCATGTGCTCCAGACCCCTAATCAATTTTGTTGCCCTCCAGTGGACGTTTTCCAATTTTTCCACATCCTTCTTGTAGTGTGGGGCCCAAAACTGGACACAGTACTCCAGATGAGGCCTCACCAATGTCGAATAGAGGGGAACGATCACGTCCCTCGATCTGCTCGCTATGCCCCTACGTATACAGCCCAAAATGCCATTGGCCTTCTTGGCAACAAGGGCACACTGCTGACTCCTATCCAGCTTCTCGTCCACTGTCACCCCTAGGTCCTTTTCCGCAGAACTGCTGCCTAGCCATTCGGCCCCTAGTCTGTAGCGGTGCATTGGGTTCTTCCGTCCTAAGTGCAGGACCCTGCACTTATCCTTATTGAACCTCATCAGATTTCTTTTGGCCCAGTCCTCCAATTTGTCTAGGTCCCTCTGTACCCTATCCCTGCCCTCCAGCGTATCTACCACTCCTCCCAGTTTAGTGTCATCTGCAGACTTGCTGAGGGTGCAATCCACACCATCCTCCAGATCATTTATGAAGATATTGAACAAAACCGGCCCCAGGACCGATCCCTGGGCACTCCACTTGACACCGGCTGCCAACTAGACATGGAGCCATTGATCACTACCCGTTGAGCCCGACAATCTAGCCAGCTTTCTACCCACCTTATAGTGCATTCATCCAGCCCATACTTCTTTAACTTGCTGACGAGAATACTGTGGGAGACCGTGTCAAAAGCTTTGCTAAAGTCAAGGAACAACACGTCCACCGCTTTCCCCTCATCCACAGAACCAGTTATCTCGTCATAAAAGGCGATTAGATTAGTCAGGCATGACCTTCCCTTGGTGAATCCATGCTGGCTGTTCCTGATCACTTTCCTCTCCTCTAAGTGCTTCACAATTGATTCCTTCAGGACCTGCTCCATGATTTTTCCAGGGACTGAGGTGAGGCTGACTGGCCTGTAGTTCCCAGGATCCTCCTTCTTCCCTTTTTTAAAGATTGGCACGACATTAGCCTTTTTCCAGTCATCCGGGACTTCCCCGGTTCGCCACGAGTTTTCAAAGATAATGGCCAATGGCTCTGCAATCACAGCTGCCAATTCCTTCAGCACTCTCGGATGCAACTCGTCCGGCCCCACAGACTTGTGCACGTCCAGCTTTTCTAAATAGTCCCTAACCACCTCTATCTCCACAGAGGGCTGGCCATCTACTCCCCATGTTGTGATGCCCAGCGCAGCAGTCTGGGAGCTGACCTTCTTCGTGAAGACAGAAGGCAAAAAAAAAGCATTGAGTACATTAGCTTTTTCCACATCCTCTGTCACTAGGTTGCCTCCCTCATTCAGTAAGGGGCCCACACTTTCCTTGGCTTTCTTCTTGTTGCCAACATACCTGAAGAAACCCTTCTTGTTACTCTTAACATCTCTCGCTAGCTGCAGCTCCAGGTGCGATTTGGCCCTCCTGATTTCATTCCTACATGCCCGAGCAATATTTTTATACTCTTCCCTGGTCATATGTCCAACCTTCCACTTCTTGTAAGCTTCTTTTTTATGTTTAAGATCCGCTAGGATTTCACCGTTAAGCCAAGCCGGTCGCCTGCCATATTTACTATTCTTTCGACTCATCGGGATGGTTTGTCCCTGTAACCTCAACAGGGATTCCTTGAAATACAGCCAGCTCTCCTGGACTCCTTTCCCCTTCATGTTAGTCCCCCAGGGGATCCTACCCATCCGTTCCCTGAGGGAGTCGAAGTCTGCTTTCCTGAGGTCCAGGGTCCGTATCCTGCTGCTTACCTTTCTTCCCTGTGTCAGGATCCTGAACTCAACCAACTCATGGTCACTGCCTCCCAGGTTCCCATCCACTTTTGCTTCCCCCACTAATTCTAATTTCTTCCTGCCCCTCAAAACGGGTTCGTTAAAATCCAGCCAGTCCTCCCGGACACCGGCCCCCCAGGGATCCCGCCCAGCAGGTCCCTGAGGGGGGGGCAAAGTCAGCTTGGCTGAACTCCAGAGATCCCCCAAGACCCGCCCTGTCACCCCCAGACCCCACATAGCCCCCCCAGAGATCCCCCAAGACCCGCCCTGTCACCCCCAGACCCCACATAGCCCCCCCAGAGCCCCATCCATGACCCCTGACAGGCCCCCCACATCCCCCCCTGCAGACCCTAGCCCTGCCCACAGCCCCCTGAGCCCCCTCCGCTGCAGACACTAACCCCCCGTCCCCCCCCAGAGCCAGCGGCTGGAGGAGCAGCGCAGCGACCCCCCCATCCCACTGGGGGCCCAGGAGCTCTTCGACCTGCTGCTGCGGGTGCAGGGGGGACGCATGGAGGAGCAGCGCTCAGAGCCCCCCACTGCCCTGCTGCCCCACCCCTGCTGAGGCCCCCCCCCCGATGGGCAGGGGAAGGGGGGGGCCGAGACCAGGCCCAGCTTGCTGCAGGAATAGGGGAGACAGCAGCTGAAACTGGGGGCAGGGGCTCGTTCCGACCCCACCCCATTGACAGCTGAGAAGGAACACAACTCGCTGCAGAAATGGGGGTGTCCCCCCCCCAGGAAGCCCTGACTGATGCCGCTGGCTGAGATGGGCCCCAACTTGCTGCAGGAATTGAGGGGGGCCTGGAGAGCTCAGCTGAGAACAGAGGGCTCGGTGCATGGAAGGGGGACCCCAGCCACGTCCCCCCCACCCACAGCAACGATCAGGGGCTGAGACCAGGCCGAACTCGCTGCAGGAATGGGGAACCCCCGCACCCCGCTGTGTTGGGGCATCCAGGCTGAGACCAGACACGACTCATGACGCCCCCAGTGGGTCTGGAGTGGGGAAAGACCAAAGATTGGGGGTCCTGCCCCCCACCAGAGCCACCCCAGGTGGGGGATGGGGGCCAGAGACTCTGCGTTTTGAGCCTAATTCCTGATGTTTGTGAAAAAGTAAAAAACCTGCAGGGGCAAAGGGGGTGATGGCGTGTGACCGGGGGCGGGAGCCAGGACTCCTGAGTGTAATTTGGGGTGTGGACTGGGCAGCGGCTCCCTGTGCCTCAGTTTCCCCCCTCTGTCCCCTCCCCCCCCGAGATTTTATCCCAGCCAGAGACAGAGGCATCAGATGACTTTATTCTCCAGCAGCGGGGAGAGTGTGGGGTGTGTGTGTGTATAAATATGGGGCGGAGGCAGGGGAGACAGAGGGGTTGGTGCCGGGGGGGTCACCCCCCACCACTCCCTCTGTGCCATGCGGGGTTGCAAAGCCCTGCCTCTTTCTGCTCCATGACATCACAAAGCCATGTGTGTGACATCATCAGTTCCTGGGTGTGTGACATCACTTCCTGCCTGCCGTCCTTTTCCATTGGGCGCTATCACAGCCTGTTAATGATGTCAGAGCCCCATGGCTTCCAGTCTCCCGGGTGACATCATTTCCTGTCTGTCGGGTTGCACGTTGTGACATCACTGTCTTCCACGTGACATCATTTCTGCTCTGCGACATCAGCATCCCGTGGGCGTCACCACGCCAGTGTGTGACCTCACGTCCTGTCTCTGACACCATCCTCTGGCGCTCGCTTCCGCCCACCTGGTGATGTCACTGCCCGGCACGGCCACGCCCCTGCGCTGTCCAATCTGAGCCACCGCTCCCAGCAGCCCCCTCCCCGGCAGCGCATGGGGGCGGAGTCACTGCACCATGGCGCCGTCCAATTGGCCGGGAGCCCAGGGCCGGCGGGCCGGGGAGGGGCGGGGCACCAGGCAGGGGGCGGGTGGCTCCGGCTGCTCCGGGAGGGGGCGGAGCCGGGGGGGGCCCGGGCGGGGGTCGTCCAGCAGGCAGAGCAGGTCGTGGTGGGCGCGGGCCAGGGCGGCGTCGCGGGGCAGGTGCCCCAGCTCGTCCGGGAGCTGCCGGCTCGCCCGGTGCCGGAGCAGGAGCCGTGCCACGTCCGCGCTGCCCTCCCGGGCCGCCAGGAACAGCGGGGTCTGCCCCTGCGGGCACGGGGGGGTCAGGACGCCGGACGCCTGGGAGGGGGTGGGGGCTGGTGGGTTAGAGCGGGGGGGGGCTGGGAGCCAGGACGCCTGGGTTCCCTCCCCGGCCCTGGGAGGGGAGTGGGGGCTGGTGGGTTAGAGCAGGGGGGGCTGGGAGCCAGGACGCCTGGGTTCTCTCCCCGGCCCTGGGAGGGGAGTGGGGGCTGGTGGGTTAGAGCAGGGGGGGCTGGGAGCCAGGACGCCTGGATTCCCTCCCCGGCCCTGGGAGGGGAGTGGGGGCTGGTGGGTTAGAGCAGGGGGGGGCTGGGAGCCAGGACGCCTGGGTTGCCTCCCCGGCCCTGGGAGGGGAGTGGGGGCTGGTGGGTTAGAGCGGGGGGCTAGGAGCCAGGACACCTGGGTTCCCTCCCCGGCCCTGGGAGGGCAGTGGGGGCTGGTGGGTTACAGCGGGGGTCTAGGAGCCAGTTCTCCTGGGCTCTCCCCGGGCTGTGCTAACGGAGGACCCCCCCCAGTCCCGGCCCCATTACCCGGTTGTCCTGGGCATCCTTGCTGGCGCCGCTCCGGAGCAGGGCGAGGGCAGCCCGGGCGTTATTCACAGCCGCAGCCCAGTGCAGGGCGGTCTTCCCTGCCGGGCGAGGTGGGGGTAAGACAGCAGACCCAGGACCCCCGGCCGGCCCGTCTCCCCCCGCCCAGCCCAGCCCCCCTGGCGCCCCCCCGGCGTCCCCAGCCCCCCCGGCGTCCCCTGGCTGGCCCCGTCCCCTCCCCGACGCCCCCTGCTGGCCCCCGTCCCCTCCCCCAGCCCATCCCCCCGGCGCCCCCTGCTGACCCCACTTGTCGGCGGCGTTGACGGCCGCCCCGCCCTGCAGCAGCTCCTCCGCCCCGCTCTCCACCGCCAGGCGCGCGGCCAGGATCAGGGGGGTGGCACCGTCGGTCATCCGGGCATCCAGGTCCGTCTGCCGGCAGCGAATCAGGATCTGGGGGAGGGATGGGGCGTGGGACATTAGGGGCGGGGCCTCCAGCCCCATGCCCCGCCCCCTTGCCCCATGTGGTGTGGCGTGCCATGGAGCAGCCATCTTGTGTTGCCCTGCACCCCGATGCTTCCAGCTGGCCCCCCACGCCCGAGCCAGGGCCCCCTGGGATCTGCCCCCCATCCAGAACTTCACACTTGATTTCTGCCGTGGGAACAGTGGGATGTACCGGAGTGGGGGGGCTGCGGGTTTGGGACTGGGGGCCTGTGACGAAGTGGGACTGTTCTTACTGTTTCCTCTGAATAGTGTGGGGGTGCCTCAGTTTCCCCTAGGCAGTTCTCCAGTCTCTAGGGGGTGGGATATGGGTGTATGATCGTTGCAGAGCCCTAGAGGGCAAGTGTGTGCAGGGGTCTGGACACAGAGAATGGCCGACACCCTGTTTCCTGGCACCTGATGGCCTGGGCCCTTCCCCCCTGCAAGGTGAGAGCTGAAGGGTTGGAGAACAAACGAATCAGGTGCCCTCCTGGCCCGGGAAAGGGACAAAGCCCAGAGCAGGGCAGGGCTGGAGAGAGTTTCAGTTTGGGGCTGGCTGGGGATGAGGAGTGAAGGGCAGACGGGGTTGTCTGGCTCACTGCCCCCCAAAAAGGACCCAGCTGAGGGGTCCCGTTCTCTGCACCTGCAAGCTCTGTGTTAGACCATGTTCCTGTCGTCTAATAAACCTTCTGTTTTCCCGGCTGGCTGAGAGTCCCGTCTGACTGCGGAGTTGGGGGGCAGGACCCTCTGGCTTCCCCAGGACCCCGCCTGGGCGGACTCGCTGTGGGAAGCGCAGGGAGGGGCAGAGGAGGCTGAATGCTCTGGGGTCAGACCCAGGAAGGTGGAGCCGGGTGAGCTGTGTGTCCTGCAGACAGGCTGCTCCCCGAGAGGAGACTGCCCCAGAGTCCTGCCCGGCTTTGTAGGGAGCAGGTCCAGAGCATCGCCCAGGGACGCCGTGACGGGGCCATCTGGGAGGGGGAGGTTAGGGGGTTGTGGCCAGATGCTGCAGCGGGTTGCAGCAGCCATCAGTAGGGCTCAGAGTGAACAGCCCAGCTGGGAGGGTGGAGGACAAAGTGGCAACAGCCAACTCTCTGCAGGGCTAGACAGGGACCCCCCCACTGTCCCCCAAGTCCCTGTCTCTCCCCAGATCCCCCAATTCCTGTCCCCACCTCCCCCCACGCTCAGCGCCCTCCCCCCGTACCTGGCAGGCCCCGAGGGCGTCGGCCGCGATGGCACTGTGCAGGGGGCTGCGCCCCGCCCGGTCCCGCGCGTTGGGGTCGGCGCCGGCGTCCAGGAGGCTGCGGACGGCACCAGCCCGGGCAAAGCGGGCGGCCAGGTGCAGGGCCGTCTCCCCCCGTCGCGTCCGTCTGGGAGTCCAGCCGCGCCCCCTGCCCCAGCAGCTCCCCCACGGCACCCCCCGTGCACACTGCTGCCATCAGCGGCGTCACCCCCATCTGCCGTGGGGGCGGAGAGACAAGCATCAGGGTGGGGGGCGGGACTTCCCCCTTTCTCTGCCTGCCCTGGGCCGGGGTTTCCTGTTTTCCCACTTCCTGTGGGCGGCACTTCCCCCTCTCACCCAACTTCTTGCCATGGGGGGCGGGACTTCCCCCTTTCACCCACTTCCGGCAGGGCAGGAATTCCCATGCCTAGTGGGCGGAACTTCCTTCTTTCCTCTGGCTCCTGTGGGTGGAACTTCCTGTGGGCAGGACATCCCCCTGTCATCTAACTCCCCAGGCTGTACTGGCTCTGTGTATGTTTGGGGATACAGGGAGGGGGGACCCCGCCCAGCCCCTCACCTGGCCCCCTGGCGTTGAGGTCCCGCCCCTCGGGGTCCTCGTCCTGGGGCGGGGTCGGCATGATGCATTGTGGGATGGGAGCCCCAGCGCCAAGGTGCTTGGGTGTCCATTGCCGGCAGTCCTGGTCCGGGGGGGGGGGCGTCGGCCTGGCAGGAGGGGGATGGGGATTAACGGACCCCCAAAGGAGGCCCCCAAGTGTTACCACCTCCCCAGGCAGCCCCCGCCTTTGGGGCTCCCAGCCCCTCCCTCTGGGCAATGCCCCCCAACTTCTCACTGCGAAGGGACGGGTCCCCGCTTGGCTCCCCAGGGTCCCCGGCCCAGCCAGGGGCACCCCGATACCTTGATTTGCTGAGGGGTCGGCTGCCCGTCGTCCTCGAACTCGGGCTCCAGCTTCAGAGGCCTGGGGAGGAGAAGTGGGGTGAGCGTCCCAGCCTGGTCCCCCCGGGGGCACCGTGGGGCGGGGCGGGTCGCGGTGTCACTCACTTCAGCCCGATGGCGTCCTCCCCGACGGGGGTCCCGGCGGCGCCGGGCGTTGGGGTCCCGGGGGCGGGCGAACCCCGCGGGGAACCAGAGCGCCCCCTGTTTCCTCATCCCCCGACGGCGCAGCTGGACCCCGACCACGGCCCCCAGGGCCAGCGCCAGCCCCCCCCGCGAGCAGGCTGCCGAGCAGGGGCCAGGGCAGCCGGGGGGCGGAGGCCAGGGAGTCTGGGAAACAGAGAGGCAGGGGGTGAAACGGGGGGGCAGGCTGCCCCCCAATAATGGATCCCCTCCACCCCCGCTATTGGGACCCCTTCCCAACCTGGCCCTGCTGCCCAGACCCCTCCCTGACCCCCCCCGGCCTGCACCTCCCTCATCGCCCGCCCCCCGCCCCGCCGGTATCCCTCCCCGATCCCCCGCAGCCTGTGCTCCCCACATCACCTGTCCCCCACTGCCCTGACCCCTCCCCAGGCCCCCCTTACCGCTGCTGGCCTCTTCGACCCACACGGCGGCCAGGGGGTGGGGGGTCAGCGCCCCCAGAGCGTTGGAGGCGGCCAGGGCCCCCAGGAACCGCCGGGCGCCCTCGGGGGTTGTCAGGCAGCGCCCGGCGCAGCGGGACCCATCCAACACCAGGAACACGACGGACCTGGGGGGGCAGCACGGGGTCAGGCTGGGTCCGTGGGGGGGGCTCCTGGGGGGCAGCTGGAACGGGAGGTTTGGGGGGGCAGGGTCCCCGCCCCAGTGGGGTCTGTCTCCCCTGGGGGTGAGGTCTGTGTTGGGGCAGGATGTTGATTGGGGGATCGGAAGTGGGGTGGTTGGGGGGGGTCTCTCCTGATGGTGTCTCTCTCCCCTGGTGGGGTCGGCGGGTCCCCGGGGTTGGTTGGGGGTTCAGAGGGTGGGGGGATTTGAGGGGCAGGCGGTCTCACTCACCCGATGGCGTCTGTCTCCCCCTCCTGACCGGCTGCGGTGGGTGCGGGGTCCGGAGCAGGGCGGGGGGGCCCCAGGGGGGGCCGCCAGCCAGAGCTGTTCCCCCCGCCTGGCCCCTCACGCCCCGTGTAGGGGTACAGCCTGGCCCGGCCCTGGGGGTCACGCCGGGGGCTCAGCCCCACACGCAGGGCCAGCGCCAGGGCGTAGAGCAGGCCGGGCAGGGCTGGGGGGGGGCAGGGCGGCCGCCAGCCCCAGGGTCGCACCCTCCCCCCCCGGGGCGCAGTCCCCCCCCGTCCCAGCCGCACTGGGGGGACAGGCAGCCCCGGTCGCAGTGTCCGTTGGCAAAATGGTCGTGGCAGTAGCGGGCGTAGGCCGGGCTGGGGGCAGAGACACGGGTTGGGGGGTACCCTGGAGAGCCCCCCCTGGATCCTCCCAGATTCCCCCCTAATCCACCCTCCACAGCCCCCCCGGTCACACCTGGAAACACCCCCTGAACCTCCAATCACCCTCATAGCCCCCCAGATCCCCCACACAGATCCCCCAATGTTCCCCCACCCTGCAGCCCCCCCACTGCCCCCCCAGATCCACCCACTCCCCAGCCCCCCCAATGAGACCCCCCCATCCCAGACCCCCAGCTGCCCACCCCACCAGCGAGTCCTAGCTCAGAGCCGGCGTCCCTGTGGGGGCCAGGCCCCTGCCCCATTCCCCGCCCCCTGAGCCAGCAGGTCCTGCCCTGGCCCGGTGCCCCCCGGACGCCCCCCTCACCTGCAGGTGGCCGGGGGCCGGCAGTCGTACCCGTCGAAGAGACAGGCCTCGCTGTCGCACGGGGGCTGGCAGCGCCCGTCGCGGAAGCCCGGCTGGCACAGCTCCGGTGCCGGGCACCCTGCCCAGGGGTCCAGCACCCCCAGCGAGCAGTCGCCCCCGTCCCAGGCGCTGGAGGGGGAGCTGCAGGCTGGGTGGCAGACGCCGTCCCCCGCCAGCTCTCTGCAGGGCTCCCCCGCCCCAGGCAGGGGGCAGGCCGAGCCGCCGGGGGGGCAGGGAGACGGGGGGCGGGGCTGGAGGCAGTCAGGGCCCCCGTAGCCCCCTGGGCAGAGGCAGCGGGGACCAGCCGGGTGCTGGACACACACCCCTTCGTGGTGGCAGTAGTGGGATCCGCAGGGGGGCAGCTGGAGGTCACAGGTGGCACCGCTGTAACCCTGGGGGGGCGCAGAAAGGAGGTGGGGGTCAGATGGATATGAGGAAAGGGACCCAGGCGTCCGGGTAAGGGAGAGTGGGGAAAGGACCCAGGAGTCCGGGGGAGCTCACCGGAGGGCAGCGACAGGTGAAGTTGGAGGGGGTGCTGCCCGTCTCAGCACAGGTCCCCCCATTGGCACATGGGCAGCTGTCAATCACTGACTCACCCCTGGACCCTGGCAGGGGGGCACGGGAGGGTTAGAACAGGCCCTCTCAGTGCCCCCCCACCCCCATCGACCCCTCCCCCATCCTGCCCTCGCCCCCTTACCGTGAGCGCCAGGGGGGCCGGCGCAGTGGGGGCCGGCGGGGCGCTGGCTGCAGGTGCCCCCGTTCTGGCAGGGCTGGGGCTGGCAGGGGCCCCCCGGCACCGGCTCGGAGCAGTTCACCCCGTGTTGCCCAGGCAGGCACTGCAGTGGGGGGAGAGGCTGGGGGTCAGCCCAGGCTGGGTCCCCCACCTCCCCAGGGCAGGGCGAGGGACCCGGCGTCCGGGCAGGGACCCCGGTGTCCGGGGGAGCTCACCTGGCAGACGTAGCCCCCGGGCCGGGCCAGGCAGGTGGCCCCATGTTCACAGGGGTCCGGTTGGCACCGATCGGCCTCCTCGCGGCAGGATGGGCCGCCCCAGCCTGGGGGACAGGCGCAGCGTGGGGCCCCCCCCCCGTCCACGCAGCGCCCCCCATTCCCGCACAGATCCTCCAGCCGCACCCCTGGGAGCAGAGCAGGGCAATGAGCCCCCGGACGGAGCTGCCCCCCGCAGGGCCCCCCCTTTGCCCCCCACTTCCCCACCCCTCCCCATGTTCCTGCTATCCCACTCCCCCGGCGTCCCCTACTCCCCCTCCCCCACTACCCCCATTTCTTCTCCTTGAACCCCCAGACCTCCTGCCCCCCCACTCCTCCCCCCGCTCTCCCTCCCCACCCACCCCGTAGGCACCTCGTCTCTGGGCGGCCGCCTGGCAGGGGCTCTGCGGCTCCTGGCATAGGGGACCCCCCCAGGCTGGGGGGCAGCGGCAGCGGGGTGGGGAAGGGCCGCCCAGCTGGCAGCGCCCCCCGTTCTGGCATGGGGGGCAGCGGGGGGGCAGCGGCGTCTGGGGGAGAGAGAGACCGTCAGGGAGAACCCCCAGCCCCGCAGAGGGGAGACCCTGTACCCCCCCTCCCCTGCCTCCTCCCCCCAGTCTGTGCCCCGCCCCGTGGCCCTCACCTGGCAGCGCTCCCCACTGAACCCCGGGGGGCAGAGGCAGGTGAAGGCTCCGGCCCCATCCAGGCAGGACCCGCCGTTCCTGCAGGGATCTGGGGGAGAGATGGGGTCAGCGCCACGAGCCCCACACGGTGCCCCCGGCCCCACGCCCCCAGCCCCGAGACCCACCACCCCCTCCCAGTACAAGCCTCCCTGACCCCTACCCCTGAGACCCCCCATCCCAAGACCCCCCTCCCCCTTGGCCCCACCCCCCCAGTCCTGAGACCGCCCCGTCCCTTGCCCCCCCAGTATCAGCCCGCCCCCCCCCACTCACTGGGGACGCACTGGTCCAGGTCGCTCTCACAACGCTCCCCGCTGAACCCCGGGGGGCAGAGGCAGAGGTATCCAGCGGGGCTGTTCTGGCAGGTGCCCCCATTCTGACACGGCCCCCCCCGGCACCTGTCCAGCTCCTCCTCGCACATCACACCTGGGGGGCAGAGACAGTGGGGGGCCCAGGGCTGGGTTAGCAGGGGCTGCGGGTCAGGAGGGGGGGCACCGGCAGAGCTGGGGGGGGCTGCATGTCGGGAGGGGGGGCTGCTGGTCAGGAGGGGGGGCACCGGCGGGGCTGAGGGGGGGCTGCGTGTTGGGGGGGCACCGGCAGGGCTGGGGGGGGCTGCGGGTCGGGAGGGGCTCCGGCGGGGCTGCTGGGGGGGCTGCGGGTCAGGAGGGGGGGCACCGGCAGGGCTGGGGGGGTGCGGGTCGGGAGGGGGGGGCACCGGCAGGGCTGGGGGGGGGGCTGCGGGTTGGGAGGGGGGGCACCGGCAGGGCTGGGGGGGTGCGGGTCAGGAGGGGGGCACCGTTACCTGTGAACCCCTGGGGGCAGGTGCAGTTGTAGCTGGGGGGCTGGGGCTGGCAGGTCGCCCCCGGGGGGCAGGGCCCCGAATTGCAGGGGTCGATCTCGGCCGAGCAGTCCCGGCCCGTCCAGCCGGGGGCGCAGACGCACAGAGAGCTGCGTGGGGCAGGGGGGCAGGGTCAGTCTGAGGCTCCGGCCCCCCCCGCCCCCCGCCCCCCGGCCCCCCCTTACCCCTGCGGGTGGCTGTGGCAGGTGCCCTGGGCGCAGGGCCGCTGGCTGCAGGCGTCGCTCCAGGGGGCGCAGTCGGGGCCCGTGGAGCCCGGGGGGCAGAGGCAGGAGAAGCCGCCCGCGACCTCCAGGCAGGTGCCCCCCAGGCAGGGGTCACTGGCGCAGGCTCCCAGCTCCTCCAGGCAGCGCGGCCCCTCGAACCCTGGGGCAACTGTGGGGTCAGGGAGGCTCCTGCCCATTCCCTCCAGCCCCTCTCCCATGTCCCCCAGGGGAGTCGCCCAAATCTGCCCCCCATGCCAGAGTCCCCTGCCCCACTTCTAATGTCCCCCAACAGAGACAGATCCCCCAAATCCCAGTCCATGCCCAGCCCCCCAATTCCTGGCCCATGCCCAGCCCCCCCGAGACAGCCCCCAGCCTCGCAATTCCCAATCCACGCTCAGCCCCCCGAGACAGCCCCCCAAATCCCCGGTCTATGCCCAGCCCCCCCGAGACAGCTCCCAGCCCCCCAAATCCTGGTCAATACCCAGCCCCGCCATGACAGCCCCCAGCCTCCCCCCAGTCCATGGCCAGTCCCCGCTGGGCCCCTCGGGGCGTCTCACCGGGGGGGCAGAGGCAGCGGAAGGCCCCCGCCCCGGCCTGGCAGCGCCCCCCGTTCCCACAGGGGTGACTGGCGCAGGCGTCCACCTCTCGCTCGCACGTGGGCCCCTCGAAGCCGGGGGGGCAGAGGCACTGGAAGTGGCCCAGCAGGTCCAGGCAGGGCGCCCCCCCGCTGGCAGGGCTGGGTCAGGCACTCGTTCAGGTCGTCTTCGCACCGGGAGCCCGTGTAGCCGGCCGGGCAGCGGCACCGGAAGGAGCCCACGGCGTTCTCACAGCGCCCCCCGTGCTCGCACGGCTCCGCCCCTGCGGGAGGGGCAGGGCAGGGGGCTGGACTCGGGGGGCCGACACGGCGACGCCACGCGAGGAACCCGCCCGGACCCGGGGGGCCACGCACGGGGGGGCCAGGCACCGACACGCGAGGAACCCGCCCGGACCCGGGGGGGCCACGCACGGGGGGGCCAGGCACCGACACGCGAGGAACACGCCCGGACCCGGGGGGGCCACGCACGGGGGGGCCAGGCACCGACACGCGAGGAACACGCCCGGACCCGGGGGGGCCACGCACGGGGGGGCCACGCACCGACACGCGAGGAACACGCCCGGACCCGGGGGGGCCACGCACGGGGGGGCCACGCACCGACACGCGAGGAACACGCCCGGACCCGGGGGGGGGCCACGCACGGGGGGGCCAGGCACCGACACGCGAGGAACACGCCCGGACCCGGGGGGGCCACGCACGGGGGGGCCACGCACCGACACGCGAGGAACACGCCCGGACCCGGGGGGGCCACACACGGCGGGGCCAGGCACCGACACGCGAGGAACACGCCCGGACCCGGGGGGCCACGCACGGGGGGGCCACGCACCGACACGCGAGGAACCCGCCCGGACCCGGGGGGCCACGCACGGGGGGGCCAGGCACCGACACGCGAGGAACACGCCCGGACCCGGGGGGGCCACGCACGGGGGGGCCAGGCACCGACACGCGAGGAACCCGCCCGGACCCGGGGGGGCCACGCACGGGGGGGCCAGGCACCGACACGCGAGGAACACGCCCGGACCCGGGGGGGCCACGCACGGGGGGGGCCAGGCACCGACACGCGAGGAACCTGCCCGGACCCGGGGGGGCCACGCACGGGGGGGCCAGGCACCGACACGCGAGGAACACGCCCGGACCCGGGGGGCCACGCACGGGGGGGCCAGGCACCGACACGCGAGGAACACGCCCGGACCCGGGGGGCCACGCTCCGACACGCGAGGAACCCGCCCAGACTCGGGGGGCCACACACGGGGGGGCCATGCACCGACACGCGAGGAACACGCCCGGACCCGGGGGGGCCACGCACGGGGGGGCCAGGCACCGACACGCGAGGAACACGCCCGGACCCGGGGGGGCCACGCACCGACACGCGAGGAACCTGCCCGGACCCGGGGGGCCACGCTCCGACACGCGAGGAACACACCCGGACCAGGGGGGGCCACACACGGGGGGGCCAGGCACCGACACACGAGGAACACGCCCGGACCCGAGGGGGCCACGCACGGGGGGGCCACGCACCGACACGCGAGGAACACGCCCGGACCCGGGGGGGCCACGCACGGGGGGGCCACGCACCAACACGCGAGGAACACGCCCGGACCCGGGGGGCCACGCTCCGACACGCGAGGAACACGCCCGGACCCGGGGGGGCCAGACACCGACACGCGAGGAACCCGCCCGGACCCGGGGGGGCCAGGCACCGACACGCGAGGAACCCGCCCGGACTCGGGGGGGCCAGGCACCGACACGCGAGGAACACACCCGGACCCTGGGGGGCCACGCACCGACACGCGAGGAACCCGCCCGGACCCGGGGGGGCCACGCTCCGACACGCAAGGAACCCGCCCAGACCCGGGGGGCCACGCACCGACACGCGAGGAACACGCCCAGACCCGGGGGGCCACGCACGGGGGGGCCACGCACCGACACACGAGGAACCTGCCCGGACCCGGGGGGCCACGCACCGACACGCGATGAACCCGCCCGGACCCGGGGGGGCCACGCACGGGGGGGCCACGCACTGACACGCGAGGAACACGCCCGGACCCGGGGGGGCCACGCACGGGGGGGGCCAAGCACAGACACGCGAGGAACACGCCCGGACCCGGGGGGCCACGCACGGGGGGGCCACGCACCGACACGCGAGGAACACGCCCGGACCCGGGGGGGCCACGCACAGGGGGGCCACGCACCGACACGCGAGGAACACGCCCGGACTTGGGGGGGCCACGCACCGACACACGATGAACCCGCCCGGACTTGGGGGGCCACGCACCGACACGCGATGAACCCGCCCGGACTCGGGGGGGCCACGCACCGACACGCGAGGAACCTGCCCGGACCCGGGGGGCCACGCACCGACACGCGATGAACCCGCCCGGACTCGGGGGGGCCACGCACCGACACGCGAGGAACACGCCTGGACTTGGGGGGGGCCACGCACCGACACGCGATGAACCCGCCCGGACTCGGGGGGCCACGCACCGACACGCGAGGAACATGCCCGGACTCGGGGGGGCCACGCACCGACACGCGAGGAACCTGCCCGGACCCGGGGGGCCACGCACCGACACGCAATGAACCCGCCCGGACCCGGGGGGCCACGCACCGACACGCGAGGAACACGCCCGGACTCGGGGGGCCACGCACGGGGGGGGCCAGGCACCGACACGCGAGGAACCCGCCCAGACTCCGGGGGGCCAGGCACCAACACGCGAGGAACACGCCCGGACTCGGGGGGGCCACGCACCGACACGCGAGGAACCCGCCCGGACCCGGGGGGGCCACGCACTGACACGCGAGGAACTCCCCCGGACCCGGGGGGGCCACGCACCGACACGCGAGCAACACGCCCGGACTCGGGGGGGCCACAGCACCGACATGCGAGGAACCCACCCGGACCCGGGGGGGCCACGCACCGACACGCGAGGAACACGCCCGGACTCGGGGGGCCAGGCACCGACACGCGAGGAACCCGCCCGGACCCGGGGGGCCACGCTCCGACACACGAGGAACCCGCCCGGACCCGGGGGGCCACGCACCGACATGCGAGGAACACGCCCGGACTCGGGGGTCCACGCACTGACACGCGATGAACCCGCCCGGACCCGGGGGGGCCACACACCGACACGCGATGAACACGCCCTGACCCGGGGGAGCCAGGCAGCGACATGCGAGGAACCCGCCCGGACCCGGGGGGGCCACGCACCGACACGCGAGGAACCCGCCCGGACCCAGGGGGGCCACACACCGACACGTGAGGAACACGCCCGGACCCAGGGGAGCCAGGCAGCGACACGCAAGGAACCCGCCCGGACCCGGGGGGGCCACACACCGACACGCGATGAACACGCCCTGACCCAGGGGAGCCAGGCAGCGACACGCAAGGAACCCGCCCGGACCCGGGGGGGCCACACACCAACACGTGAGGAACACGTGTAGACAACACACATAGACACACATGGAGGATATGCCCAGACATGCAATGCACACACACCGTCATGTGATGCACATGAAGAGACACACAAACAACACAAACATGCATGTCCAGGCTGTGACGAAGCGGGACTGTTCTGAATGTTTCCTCTGAATACTGTAGGGGTGCCTCAGTTTCCCCTAGGCATCTCTTATGTCTGTAGGGGGTGGGATAAGGGGGTGTCATTGTTGCAGAGCAAAGGGCCAGGGGACAGAAATGGCCGACACCCTGTTTCCTGGCCACCGATGGCCTGGGCCCTTCCCCCTGCGAGGTGAGAGCTAAAGTGTTGGAGAACAAAGGAATCCGGTGCCCTCCTGGCCCGGGAAAGGGACAAAGCCCAGAGCAGGGCGGGGCTGGAGGGAGTTTCAGTTTGGGGCTGGCTGGGGACATGGAGTGAAGGGCAGATGGGGTGTCTGGCTCCCTGCCCCCCAAAATGGACCCAGCTGAGGGGTCCCGTTCTCTGCACCTACAAGCTCTGTGTTAGACCATGTTCCTGTCGTCTAATAAACCTCTGTTTCCCCGGCTGGCTGAGAGTCCCGTCTGACTGCGGAGTTGGGGGGCAGGACGCTCTGGCCCCCCAGGACCCCGCCCGGGCGGACTGGCTGTGGGAAGCGTAGGGAGGGGCAGGGGAGGCTGGAGGCTCCGGGTCAGACCCAGGAAGGTGGAGCCGGCTGAGCTGTGTGCCCTGGGGACAGGCTGCGCCCAGAGAGGGGGCTCCCCTGGAGTCCTGCCCGGCTCCGCGGGGGACCCCGTGACCCGGGGCAGCGGCAGAGCCGGGGGGCTGGGGGTCAGGAGTGAGGGGCAGTTCCCGAGCACGGCCCGGTGACCCCGTCGCACGCACAGACACACGCGATGGGGCGTAAGCGTGCAAAGCACACGCAGCCACGGGGAGACAAGGCCCGTGCCCGGCCACGCGCTCAGCGAGAGCCAGCGGCCCCCCCGCAGCGCAACGGCCCCCCGGCCCCGCCCCCACGCACCCCTCTGGCACTCGTCCAGGTCCTGCCGGCAGGTGGGCCCGGTGTAGCCCGGCTGGCACACGCAGACGGCCGAGCCCGTCAGGGGGTTGGTGTCGCACGAGGCCTCCGCGTGGCAGGGGCTGCTCAGGCAGGCGTCCCTCAGGTGGCACAGGAGCCCTGGGGGCACAGGCGGGGTGAGACGCCCCCACCCAGAGCCAGCCGCACCCCGATCGGGGCCGGCGCCCCCACAGGGGCCAGGTCCCTGCCCCGTCCCCCGCCCCCCTGCCCCAGCCCGTCCCAGGGCCCTGCCCCGTCCCCCGCCCCCCTGCCCCAGCCAGTCCCCGCCCTGGGGCCGGGGGGAACCAGCGCCCCCCACAGGGGCCAGGTCCCTGCCCCGTTCCCCACCCCGCTGAGCCAGCCCGTCCCAGGGCCCTGCCCCGTCCCCCGCCCCCCCCGCCCCAGCCAGTCCCAGGCCCCGGCCCCGGCCCCGGCCCCGTCCCCCGCCCCCCTGCCCCAGCCAGTCCCAGGCCCCGGCCCCGGCCCCCGGCCCCCTGCCCCAGCCCGTCCCAGGCCCCGGCCCCGTCCCCCGCCCCCTGCCCCAGCCAGTCCCAGGGCCCTGCCCCGGCCCCCGCCCCCTGCCCCAGCCAGTCCCAGGCCCCGGCCCCGGCCCCCGCCCCCTGCCCCAGCCAGTCCCAGGTCCCTGCCCCGTCCCCCGCCCCCCTGCCCCAGCCCGTCCCAGGGCTCTGCCCCGTCCCCCGCCCCCCCGCCCCAGCCAGTCCCAGGGCCCTGCCCCGTCCCCCGCCCCCCTGCCCCAGCCAGTCCCAGGGCCCTGCCCCGTCCCCCACCCCCCTGCCCCAGCCAGTCCCAGGTCCCTGCCCCGTCCCCCACCCCCCTGCCCCAGCCAGTCCCAGGTCCCTGCCCCGTTCCCCGCCCCCCTGCCCCAGCCAGTCCCAGGGCCCTGCCCCGTCCCCCGCCCCCCTGCCCCAGCCAGTCCCAGGGCCCTGCCCCGTCCCCCGCCCCCCTGCCCCAGCCAGTCCCAGGGCCCTGCCCCGTCCCCCACCCCCCTGCCCCAGCCAGTCCCAGGTCCCTGCCCCGTCCCCCGCCCCCCTGCCCCAGCCAGTCCCAGGTCCCTGCCCCGTTCCCCGCCCCCCTGCCCCAGCCAGTCCCAGGGCCCTGCCCCGTTCCCCGCCCCCCTGCCCCAGCCAGTCCCCGCCCTGGGGCCGGGGGGAACCAGCGCCTCCCACAGGGGCCAGGCCCCTGCCCCGTTCCCCGTCCCCCTGCCCCGCCCCCCGCCCCAGCCAGTCCCAGGCCCCGGCCCCGGCCCCCGGCCCCACCTGTGCGCCCCGGGGGGCACTGGCAGAGGAAGGTGCCCACGCGGTCCAGGCAGGTGGCCCCGGGGTGGCAGGTGGCCGAGACGCAGTCGTCCACGTTGTGGCTGCAGCTGGCCCCCGACCAGCCGTTGACGCAGACGCAGCGGAAACCCCCGGGCAGGTTGTGGCAGGTGCCGCCGTGGTGGCAGGGGGGGGGCCCGCGCCAGGCACTCGTCCTCGTCCCCCGAGCAGTCCCAGCCTGCGGGGCAGGGCGTCAGGACCCCGGGGTTCCCTCCCAGCCCCCCAGGGGAGGGGGGCCTAGGGGTTAGAGTGGGGGCAGGGGGGAGCCAGGACGCCTGGGTTCTCTCCCTGGCTCTGGGGGAGGAGTGGGGCCTGGTGCTTAGAGCTGGGGGCAGAAGGGGGCTGGGAACCAGGACGCCTGGGTTCTCTCCCTGGCTCTGGGGGAGGAGTGGGGCCTGGTGCTTAGAGCTGGGGGCGGAAGGGGGCTGGGAGCCAGGACGCCTGGGTTCTCTCCCTGGCTCTGCAAGAGGAGTGGGGCCTGGTGGTTAGAGCGGGGGGGGGGGAGGGGGCTGGGAGCCAGGACGCCTGGGTTCTGTCCCCAGTAAGGGCTGTGGGGGCCCTACTCACCCATCCAGCCCGGGGGGCAGAGGCAGGAGTATGTCCCCACCCCGTCCTGGCAGGCCCCCCCGTTCCGGCAGTGATGCCCCATGCAGTCGTCGGGGTTCACCTCGCACCGCGGCCCCGTGTACCCTGGGGGGGACAGAAAGACGCCCCCGGGGGGGTAATTCAGCCGCAGTCGCTCCCCCGCAGCGGGCAGCCATGTTGGGACCCAGGGTGGAGGGGCTGGGGAGGTCGGCCACCTTGGAGACTGGCCTCTGGGGGAGCCTGCTGACCCCCCTCCGAGTCCCCCCCCATTCCCAGTGCCCCCAGGAAAGGGTCTGGTCCCAATGAGCCCCCTCCCGTACCGGCCCCACAGCCATAACAGCCAGAAACAGGGGGCCAAACCGGGACGGGCCAGTGGGGGGGGAGGGGGGCCCTGGCGGCCATCTTGACTGGCGGCCCCCGACCCACCTCCCTCTGCCCAGCCCCCGCTCAGCCCCTGCCACACCTCCCCGGCCCCCGCCCCATTGCCCCCTGCCCCGGACACCCAACCCCCAACCCCAGCCCAGCCCCGCCCCCTACCCAGGCCCCGCCCCACCGCCCCCTGCCCCAGCCCCCACCCCCCACCCCCCGCCCCACTGCCCCCTGCCTGACCCCCAACGCCAGCCCAGCCCCGCCCCCTACCCCCGCCCTGGCCCCCGACCGCAGCCCAGCCTCCGCCCCACCGCCCCCTGCCTGACCCCCAACCCCAGCCCAGCCCCACCCTCTACCCAGCCCCCGCCCCACCGCCCCCTGCCCAGCCCCACCCTCTACCCAGCCCCCGCCCCACCGCCCCCGGCCCCCTACCCCAGCCCCCACCACCTACCCCAGCCCCTGGTCCCCACCCCCACTCCCCACCCCCCCAGCCCCTCCCCCGGCCCGGCCCCCACCTGGCGGGCACAGGCAGGCGTGGTAGCCGCCGGGCAGGGGGTGGCAGGCCCCGCCGTGCAGACACAGCCGGGCGGGGCAGGGCCCGGCGCGGAGCTGGCAGCGGGGGCCGGAGACGCCGGGGGGGCAGAGGCAGCGGAAGGAGCCCAGGCTGTTGAGGCAGGTGCCCCCGTTGGTGCAGGGCCCGGGGTCCCGGTAGCACTCGTTGACGTCGTGCTGGCAGGCGTGGCCGTCGAAGCCGGGCGGGCATCGGCACACGATGTGTGGGTAGGTGAGCAGGCAGGTGCCCCCGTTGGCACAGGGGTTGGTGGGGCAGAAATCCATCAGCTGGCAGTTCTCACCTGGACGGGGCCCCGCGTCAGAGCCGGGGGAGAACCCAGGCGTCCGGGCTCCCGGCCCCCCGGCTCTAACCCCCCCGCTCGCTCCCCTCCTCGAGCTGGGGAGAGAACCCAGGAGTCCGGGCTCCCGGCCCCCCTGCTCTAACCCACCAGGCCCCACTCCTCTCCCAGAGCCGGCAGAGAACCCAGGAGTCCGGGCTCCCGGCCCCCCTGCTCTAACCCACCAGGCCCCACTCCTCTCCCAGAGGCGGCAGAGAACCCAGGCGTCCAGGCTCCCAGCCCCCCCTGCTCTAACCCACCACAACCACTCCCACTCCCACTCCCCTCCCTGAGCTGGGGAGAGAACCCAGGAGTCCTGGCTCCCAGCTCCCCCGCTCCAACCCACCACCCTCGCTCCCCTCCCAGAGCCGGGGAGAGAACCCAGGAGTCCTGGCTCCCAGCCCCCTGCTCTAACCCACCAGCCCCCACTCCCCTCCCAGAGCCGGCAGAGAACCCAGTCATCCGGGCTCCAACCCACCACCCCCGCTCCCCTCCCAGAGCTGGGGAGAGAACCCAGGAGTCCTGGCTTGCAGTCCCCACTGCTCTAACCCACCACCCCCACTCCCCTCCCCGAGCTGGGGGTAGAACCCAGGAGTCCTGGCTCCAGGCCCCCCTGCTCTAACCCACTAGCCCCCACTCCCCTCCCCGAGCTGGGGGAAGAACCCAGGCGTCCGGGCACCTACCTGTCCATCCTTCCATGCACAAGCACCGGTACTGGGCGCTGGGCAGGCGCTGGCAGGTGCCACGTTTCTGGCAGGGCGAGGGGAAGCAGGGGTCGCCCACGGCCCCCTGGCACTCATCCCCGGTGAACCCTGGGGGGCAGGAGCAGGTGTAGGTGGGGGGCACCGAGGGGTGGAAGAGCCGGGGGAAGCAGGTGCCCCCATTCCAGCAGCGCCCGGGGCGGCACGGGTCCTGGAACTGGCATGACTCCCCCACAAAGCTGGGGGGGCACCTAGGGAGACAGAACCCAGGAGTTCGGTGATGAGGGAGGATGCTCAGCCCCCCAATTTTCCCTCTCCCCAAAACCCACCAATCAGCTCCCTCCCTCTGGGGTCCCCTGAACTCACAGGCAGGAGTGGCTCCCATCGGGGTGTGCCAGGCAGGTGCCCCCATTTGTGCAGGGATCCCGGGCGCAGGTCAGACCTGGGTGGGGGGTGGACAGGCAGACAGGGGGGTCAGATCACCCACAGACACAGAGACCCCATCTCCCCGGCCCTCCACCCCTACCCCAGAGCCCTGCCTGTACCTTGCCTGGGGTCCTTATCGCAAGATAATCCCCCAGTACAGACGCCCCCATCCCGGGATAAAGCAGCCTATCCCCCTTTAGCTCCTGCCCCCCAAGACGGGGGAATCTCCTCTCCAGCACAATCCCAGACCGGGGCCCAGTGGGGACGGTACCAGCCGGCCCCACCATGGGCACAGAGAACCCAGGAGTCCTGCCAGGCAGGGGGGCAGCTGCCCGGAGGGGGGGTCAAGCATTTCTGTGAATTGCGTTTCCAGTTGTAGATGGGATGAAATGGTGGAATATTGGGTGTGACGTAGCCCAGGACAGCGTCCGGCTGGGTGCGTTTCTCGTATCTCGCACGCCACGGGGCCGAGCGCGGAACTCGCGGCGTTTACCGGGCGGTTGCAAGGTCGTACCCAGGACACGGCCACATGAAAACAGCCCTGGGGTTTATACAGCCGTGGCACCCTCTACTGAAATGGTATCGAGAGATTCCCGTGTAAAGACGCCGTGAGACCGATTTAATATTGTAATATGAACCTTGTTTGAAACGTAATTGTACACGCACACTGGATTGCGCTATGGTATACCGCCAATAGTCGGGTCAGTATTTTAGGGTATCAGCCACAGTCCTCACCCGAACAGATACACCGATTCGGCGTTATCGAGCTATCAGCGTCGATATGGTATCAGGGTCACATGGAGGGCACTATATCAGACCACACGAATATTCAAATTGGTACGACTACATCACATGGAATGTCAAATATAGAATTTTAAAATTATAGAATCACAGACTATCAGGGTTTGGAGGGACCCCAGGAAGGTCATCTCCTCCCACCCCCTGCTCAAAGCAGGACCAGTCCCCAATGTTTGCCCCAGATCCCTAAATGGCCCCCTCAAGGATTGAACTCGCAACCCTGGGTTTAGCAGGCCGATGCTCAAACCACTGAGCTATTCTATTTACTATTTCGATATATTTTACTTGTGGAACAGTTATTCCATTTAATATTTGTTCGAACAGACAGTAAGTATAATAGTCTATTCAATATTTTAAAATACAAATACATACACATAGGATGCAGCCGATGCAGTGAGCTGTAGCCCACGAAAGCGGATGCTCAGATAAATGGGTTCGTCTCTAAGGTGCCACGAGTCCTCCTGCTCTTTTTGCGGATACAGACTCACAGGGCTGCTGCTCTGACACCTGAGAGCTGTCAGTCCAGCGTAGCGTGACGCTGGCTCGTTTACACGGCTGCTAGCAGTGGCGGTCTCTAGGCCGCGTAAACCAAAGCGAAGTGACGCCCCGTGAGCACAGGGACACGACACGGTTTTCCCCGAGCGAAAGGAGCAGTTGGAAACAGCCTGCCAGGCCTTTCCTGGCCGCCACGGCCCTGCCCCCAACCCCCATCCCATCCCCAGCGTTTGCGTTTCGAGGAATCTGCTTTTCTGTTCCCCAGCTGCAGCCCAAAGCCGGGGGAGCATGAGCGGTCACAACCCCATGGGCCCATTAGTGCATCGAGTCTGACCTGCTGTACGGCCCAGGCCTGAGAACGCCCCCCCTGCTGCTCCCCCCCCCACAGACACACACAGCCCCCAAACCAACGCCAGCTCCTTGGGCACAGGGCTGGCTGCGAGCAGGCACGGGGGATTTCGCAGCCAGGAACTCACCTGGGAAACAGGACTTGGTGACATTTCTTCTCCTGGAAACCACCCAAGGATTTGGCCACCGCTGGGCCGCCCCCCACACTTGCAAAAGGCCCCTTTATCCTGGGACAAGGGTCCCACACGTGCAACTGTCCCAGGAGAGCAAAACTGGGAGGCCACGTGAGGACAAGGCCAGAGTTTAGCTGCCGGACACGGTCCTTTGCCTCCGGCCCGTGTTGCCAGCATCCATTACCCCCCTGGCACCTCCTCAAAACCCCCCCCATGCTCGGGAGAAGCGCCCCAGGTGTTTCCAGGATTGCCCCTCGCCTGGGCAGCTGGGAAAGGCGCCCGGGTGCTCAGCGCATGGCCAGCAGCCTGGCTCCAGGGACTCAGGATCAGCCTGGATGTCCCGGGATTTGGTCCCTCGAGGTGGCAGCTCTCACCATCCGACGGGGGGGGGGGCCCCCACAGGTACCATGACCCAGCATTAGAACAGCACTTTAATAACACAAGGAGGTCTGGCTCCCGGGACTCAGCCACTGGCCAAGTCACTCCTCTGTGCCTCAGTTTCCCCACCTGGAGACTGGGTAGAATGAGCCCCACTTCCATTATAAAGTGCTCGGAGCTGTATGGACAGAGATCCCCGGTGCTTTACAAAGGTCGGCAGCATCTTAATCCCCATTGCCCGGATGGGGAAATTGAGGCACAGGGTGGGGAAAGGGACTTTACCAAGGTCACCCAGCAGGGCAGTGGCAGAGCTGGGGATGGAACCCAGGAGTCCTGGCTCCCAGCCCCTCCCCCCAGCTCTAACCCACCAGCCCCCACTCCCCTCCCAGAGCCAGGAGAGAACCCAGGACTCCTGACACCCTGGGCACTCCAGCCCCCCCTAATTAAACAGCACTAATTACCCCCCCCATTGCCTTTAATCCTCTTGCTGCCCCCAGCACCCATTACCTGGCATCAGTTTCCCCTCCCTCGCCCAGCTTGTCACCGGCTCCCTCTGCCCATTAATTAACCTCAGTTCCTTCATTGCTATTAATTCCCTCACCCCCCTCCCCACCCGTGCAATCAGATTCCCACCCATCAGTTCTTTCATTTGCATTCAGTAATTGGCAATAATTGCAGGCGGGCACATGGGCACACCGCGCCCTGCCGCTACTGGGCACCGATTCCACCCCCTGCTCACGAACGGGCACCAATCATCATCCTCCCCCACCCCAGAGCCTTTATTGATCCAATCCGGCATCAGCCTGGGCCTAATCTCCCCCCTCCCCACCCAACACCCTCACTCCCCCGCCCGCATCCCACCCCCCCCAGTTCCTGTTGTTTTCCTGTTGTTCCGGACTCTGTGACTCTGTCCCGGCGGCATCCGCCCTCGGGGAGGGGTTCCGGGGGGGGCGGCGCTGAGCGTGAGAATCAGTCGGGGGGGGGAACCGACGCCCCCACTACACACACATGCGGTGCCAGCTGGGTACCCCCCCCCACACACACACCATGCCAGCCGGGTACCCCCCCACACACACACACCATGCCAGCCGGGTACCCCCCCCCACACACCATGCCAGCCGGGTACCCCCCACACACACACACACACCATGCCAGCCGGGTACCCCCCCCACACACACCATGCCAGCCGGGTACCCCCCCACACACACACACACACCATGCCAGCCAGGTACACCAGGTACACACCCACACACACGCACACAATGATGCCAGCCAGGAACACACATACCCTCAGACACACCCCCCCCGGGTGCCAGCCGGGCCCACCCGCAGGCAGCCGGTGCCCACCCAGCCAGGGGGCTCCCGGGGCCCCCCCCGTACCTCGGGCCAGCGGCAGCAGCAGCAGCAGCAGCGGCCCCATCCCTGAGCCCGGCGCCCGGAGCCCCCGGAGCCCCCGGCCCCGAGCCCGGCCCCCGCCCGGCCATTGTCCGGAGCTTCCTGAGCCCACAATGCGGGGCGGGGAGGGACCCGCCTCCTTCCTCCCCCAGCCCGACACGCCCGGGAGCACCCTGCCCCCACACGGCCCCCAGGCCCGAGCCCGGCCCCCATGGGGGGCCACTCTGCCCCCCCTGCCCAGACTGGGGGCCCCGCTGGGTTTGGGGTTCACCCCCCCAGGACAGGAGCCAGGCGGTTCACAGTCACCTCTCGCCTTTATTCATAGATGTAAAAAACGCCCCCGGGGCAGGATCCTGCTGGGGGGATCCAGAAAAGAGGGGGCCCTGTGTGAGGGAGGCACCCCAAAGGCAGGGGAGCCCCCCCAATCCCTTATCACAGCCCCCTCAGTCTATAAATATCCACAGAGGATGATAGTGCAGTACGGGGCAGGGGGGGCAGGATCACCCCCCCCATGGGAATGGGGAGCACAAGGGGGGGGTCGCCCCAAGGAAGGAGGGGTCCAAGCGCTGTCCCCCAGCCCATCTAGGCCAGAGGCGGGTCTCCCTCGGGGGCGGGGGGAGAGGGAAGTGCTGTCTCATGTGGGAGGGGTGGTCACTAAGGGGGCAGGGCTAGCCCTCACCCATGGGGGAAGGGGCAGTGCCTGAGGGGGCGGGGCTAGGCTCCTGGGGGAGGAGGGGTTCTCTGAAAGGGGGTGGGGTTAGTGCTGCTCAGGTGGGAGGAGCTATCCAGTAGCCACTTATGGGCGTGGCCATTGCCAAGGTCGCATATCGGGGGGGCAAGGCGAGCCCTAGGTGGGCACGGCTGTGACCAAGGGGCGTGGCTAACCCCAGGTGGGCGTGGCTAACCCCAGGTGGGCGTGGCCCTCGTGAGCGGCGTGGGTAGCCCCGGGTGGGCGTGGCTCCCGCAGATGGGCATGGCTAGCCCTCGCCCTGCTCCCCGAGGTAGAAGGTGCGGGGGCGCCGGGCGGAGGGCAGGGAGCGCGTGGGGCGCAGGGGGCCCCGGGCCGGGCGGGCCTGCACGGAGGGCGCCTGGGTGCGGTTGTCAGGCACTGGGGGGCGGAGCAGGGAGGGCGGCACCGTGGAGCTCTTGATGTGGATCACGCGCGTGTCCATCACCTCGCAGTCGATCTGCATCATCACCTCGAAGCCCCGTGACGCGTTGTACAGGCTCTCTGGGGAGAGAGGGGGGGTCAGCCCGGCGCCGGGACCCGGCTGGCTCTGGGGCGGGGCGGGTGACACGGGGACCCGGCCCCGGGACGCAGCTGTTTCTGGGGTGGGTGACACGGGGACCCCTCTCCTGGCACCGGGACGCGGCGGACTCTGGGGCGGGCTGGGTGACACGGGGACCCGGTTCTGGGACGCGGGTGGCTCTGGGGCCGGTGGGTGACACGGGGACCCGGTTCCGGGACGCGGCTGGCTCTGGGGCGGGCTGGGTGACACGGGGACCCGGTTCTGGGACGCGGGTGGCTCTGGGGCCGGTGGGTGACACGGGCACCCGGTTCCAGGACGCGGCAGACTCTGGGGCGGGCTGGGTGACACAGGGACCCGGTTCTGGGACGCGGCTGGCTCTGGGGCGGGGCGGGTGACACGGGGACCTGATTCCGGGACGCGGCTGGCTCTGGGGCCGGTGGGTGACACGGGGACCCGGTTCCAGAACGCGGCAGACTCTGGGGCGGGCTGGGTGACACAGGGACCCGGTTCCGGGACGCGGCTGGCTCTGGGGCGGGGCGGGTGACATGGGGACCTGGTTCCGGGACGCGGCTGGCTCTGGGGCCGGTGGGTGACACGGGGACCCCTCTCCTGGCACTGGGACGCGGCTGGCTCTGGGGTGGGGGCCGGTTATCATGGTTACGAAGCCCAGGGAGCCAGGACCGTACCATTCAGCGCCATGGCTGGCATCACCAGCGACATCTTGGGCCGGGTGGTTTTGTTGTGGCTGATGGCCGGGAGCAGGAGGTGATCCTGGGCCAGGAGACAGACAGACCAGAATGAGAGACAGACCAGCTGAGAGCACCCCCTGCTGCCCCCGTCCCGCTCCCTGCAGCATGGCCCCTAGCGCCGCCCTGGGGCAATGGGGCCAGCCCTGACTGCCCGGGGAGAGCCCCCTGCTGCTCCCCGCCCTGCTCCCTGCAGCCCAGCCCCTAGCGCCGCCCTGGGGCAATGGGGCCAGCCCTGACTGCCCGGGGAGAGCCCCCTGCTGCCCCCGCTGCCTGCGGCATGGCCCCCCAGCTCACCCTACGGAAGGAGACCACGTAGAACGTGTCCTCCCGCCGGTCGATGGCGTCCATGAAGTCGTGCTCCGTGCGGTCGGGGCGCTGATAGACCTGCAGCTGGCTCAGCGAGTCCCTGAAACCGGAGACGGGCGTCAGGGAACAGGGGCCTGTCCCTCCGAGGGGCGCCAGCCCCGATCCGGGCACAGGGCGGGGCCTGGCTGGCTCGGGGGGGATCTGGGGCCCCTTACCTCTCTGGGTGTTCAGGGGGGCTGGCTGGGACGTATCGCGACGGGCTGGGAGCCTTCCTCTGGGGTGACTCCTGTGGCCGAGATGGGAGAGGTCAGTGGGGGGCACCGGGGAACTCCTGCAACAGCCCAGCAAAGGCTGCCGTTTGGCACCCCCAGAGGATCCTGGGTAAAACCACCGAGGATTCTGGGTAACGCCCTGTGGCCCAGGCAGCTCCCAGCCCCCCCTCCCTGCAGTCCAGACATGGATGGACTTGGTCCCCCCCCAGTGGGTGGAGCCACCCTGGCTTGCCCCACCCCTCCAGCCTCACCTGATTGGCCCGTGGCTTGCGGGACTGCAGGGGCTTCCTGCGGTTGATCTGGTGCCGACGCACCCAGCCGCTGAGCTCGTCCGCCAGCCTGGGGGAAGAGCGGGAGGGGGAGGGTTAAAGTGGGACTCAGGGGGCTGTGCCCAGGGGGATTGTGGGATACTTTACCCACAACTCCTCACTGCAGCAGCTCTGCTACTGCCCATCCAGTGACAGTTTGCAGGGGCTTCTGGGAGAAGTTACCCACTACCCCTTACCCAGGCGGGCCCTGCCCATTGGCATACACTGGCAGCCCCAGGGGACTGTGGGATGCGTTGCACCCAGGCCCCGGGGGGCCCTTTCCCAGGGGCCGCGGGGCACCCACCGGAGCGACTCAGTGCGATTAAAGTGGCGGCAGTCGGACGCCAGAAACAGCTTGTCCAGGTCCCGCAGCATCAGGTCCTTCATGCCGGAGAGAGCGGCCGTGAGGTTCCTGGGGGAGCAGAGAGCAGCGTCACCGGGGGCCCTGGGGGGCTGCAGAGGTGGGGGGAGCCCCTGGCGCCCTTACCTGAACCTGGTCTTGCTCACGCTGGTGGGGGCCAGCTCCTCCCGCGGCTCCCCCGGCTCCTCCTTCGCCGGCTGCTCCACCACACCCAGCAGGTGCCGGCGGCTCTGCCTGGCCCCTGCCCCCTGGCTGGGCGGCACCGTCTCCACGGCCTTCTGCTCGCTGATGCTGGGGGAGGAGGGAGGGGTTAGACTAAGAGAGCAGCTCCCGGGGGATGCTGGGACACGTTACCCACAATCCCCTGCAGGAAGGAGTGTGATGGGGGGTAAGATGGCAGCTCCCGGGGGATGCTGGGACATGGTACCCACAATCCACTGCAGCCAGGCAGTGTGATCCAGGGGCTAAGAGGGCAGCTCCCGGGGGATGCTGGGACACGGTACCTACAATCCCCTGGGGCCTCACCTGACAGGCCCGAAGTTGAAGGCGATGAAGAGCAGCACGACCATGACGCAAACGACCTTCCGGTTCCCAGGGCTGAACTTCAGCTCCCTGCTCTGGAGACGGGGCAGGGGGGTGTCAGAATGGTACGGTCCGAGCGAAACCACCCTCCCACCAACTGCTGCCTCTCCCAGCCAAAGGCAGGACTCCCCCTCTAAACCAGGCAGCCCTGATGGTATGTCCCACCAACTTCCCACCCCATATCATTAGGGTACATCCCAGCCAGAGCGTCCCCCCTACAATGTATGTCCCACTGACTCCCCTCCCTGTAAATTACTATCATAAAGGAACAGCCTACCAGAAACAGACACCCCCCACACACTATAATGGAACCTCCCAGCATGAAACAACATTTTCCTGCCCCCCCACTTACTATCATAATAGAACAGCCCACCAAAAGTTTGGTGCCCCCCCACTCTAGGTGCTAATGGAACATTCCAATGGGATGGCCTAAACTCCCCGTTTAGGAGGAATATAATGGCACTTCCCAAAAGGTTCTCAATTCCCCCCCCAGATCATAATGGAGTCTCCCAGGAGACAAGGCTAATGGAATTCTCCAGAAAGCAATTTACCCCCCTCACACGGTGGAGCTAATGGAAAGTACCAGGAGACTTGGCAATCCCTGCCCCTCTCAGGGACCATAACACCCCCCCCCGCCCCACAGATGACAATGGAATGCCCCACAAGGGGGCTGCATTTCCTTTTGCTCCCTTCCCCTCCACATGGGCCGCAATGGAACATCCCAGCAACAGAAAATGTGAACAGTGCCCCCCCCACGCCCCGGGGAAAGGGATCACAATGGGACATCCCAGTAGAAAGCATCTACCATGATCACCCCTGAGGTGGGGGAAAAGGATTTAGAATGTACCATTATGAACTCTACATGGGGAACAGCACCTTCCTAGGATGTACCATTATGGTCCCTACATGGGGTTCTGCTTGCTATAAGATATACCACTATGAGGGGGGGGCCGCGCGCGGGGCTATATGGGATGTACCATCATGATCATTAAATGCAGGGGGGCACTTGCTGCTGAAATGTACCATTTGATGTCAGGAGGGAGACTGTGGCTGCAAGAATGTACCATTATGACATGGGGAGTTGGAATGTACCATTATGCTCCCTATGGGGGTCAGTTATTTCTGGGGGGGTACGCTTGGTGCTGGAATGTACCGTTGTGATCCACCGCGGCAGAGCGCAGCTCCTGCGGTGCCCTGCCCTGGCTCACCCACAGGGGGCGCTCACCTCGCCCAGGACGCAGTCCAGCCGGCGCCGCAGCATGGCGTTCTCCCGCCGCAGCCGCTCGTTCTCGGCCAGCGCCTCCCGCAGGCGGCACTCCAGCCCCTGCAGGTACTCCTTCTTCTTCCGGCGCGACTGGCAGGCCGACTCCCGGTTCTTGATCATCCGCTGCTGGCGCTTCAGCACCTTCACCTGGGGGCAGGGGCCGGCAGAAAAGGGGGGCTGCGGGTCAGGACTGAGGGGCATGGGGGGGGGGGTCTGGGCTAGCAGGGGCTGCGGGTCGGGAGTGAGGGGCACCGGCAGAGCTGGGGGAGCCCAGGACTGGGCTGGCAGGGGGTTGCAGGGCGGGAGTGTGGGGCACCAGCAGAGATGGGGTGGGCAAGGCTGGGCTAGCGGGGTCTGGGTTCAGGAGTGAGGGGCACCGGCCGCACTCTATCACTCACGTCAATCTCTGGGTTGCAGGGTCCGAGCTGGCTCGGGGCCGGAACGATGGTTTTGGCCTCGGGTTTGGGGGCGCTGGGGGGGAGCCTGGCCGGGGGGCCCTCCTTCCCCGGGGGCTGCAGCTTGAGGAGCCCTGAGAGCGGGAGGTGCAGGAGGTCGCTCTGGGAGATGACGACAGACGGTGCTGGGACTGCGGGGTGGGACGTCGGTCAGTGTCCAACACATGCACCAGCCCTCCCGTGCCCCAGCCCCGGGCCAGCCAATGCCTGCCCTGAGGTGCCCCCAAGAGAGGACCAGCCCCATGCCCTGTACCTGTGATGGCTGGCTTCAGGGGCTGGGGCTGGGCCCCCGGCACCGTCTGCAGTAGGATGGTGGGGCTGGGGGTGGCCGCGGGCTGCACCGGGACGGTGGCCACCACCACCGGCTTTGGCTGGATGGGCGGCTTCCGGCTCAGGATCGACTCAGCCTTGATGGGAGTCACTGGCTTCCCTGCAAGAGAGTGTGATGTACTTCCCCAGCGCCCCCCCGCAGAGCCAGCCCCTCGCCCCACTCCCCTCAGCACCCCCTGCTGGCCGGGCCTGGAGTTGCCAGAGCCCCTCCCACACAGCCAGACCCCACCCTCCAGGGCTGGTTACCTGGTGTTGTCTGTGTCTCCTGTGCTGGCAGAAGGCTGATCTGGATGGTGCCAGTTGGAGGGGCCAGGACGTCACCAAACATGCAGGGTGGGGTCGGGGGGTGCTCGGCTTTCACTCCCATCACATCGTCCGGGCTTGCGGCCTGTGGGGAGCCACAGCTCAGTGTGGGGGTCAGGTGGCACAGACAGAGCTGAGTGTGGGGGCTGGGGGCATCTCCCAGGCCAATGGGGGCACGTACCTGTCTTGGGAGGTCAGGGGTCATGGAGAGGATGGAGGAGTCTGAGCTGTGGGAGGAAGCGGGGGACACGGGTTCGGACTTCACCTGGAGGTCTGAACGGGGGAGAAGGAGGGGTTAGAAAATAGTCCTTCACAGATATCCCTCCACCCCCTATGTGCACCCGCCCCAGGGCAGTCGCATTGCACACAGATATCCCTCTGTCCCCTACATCCGCCCGCCCCAGGACAGTCGCATTGCACACAGATATCCCTCCGCCCCCTATGTGCACCCGCCCCAGGGCAGTCGCATTGCACACAGATATCCCTCCGTCCCCTACATCCGCCCGCCCCAGGACAGTCGCATTGCACACAGATATCCCTCCGCCCCCTATGTGCACCCGCCCCAGAACAGCCCCACTGCACACAGATATCCCCACACCTCATCATCTGTCCCAAATGCTGGGGGGAGGGTGGGCTCACCCGGGAAGAGGCAGGTTGGCATCTGGTCCCACGGCGGCTCTGGGGGGCTGGCGTTCATGCCCAGGTCGAAACCATCATCAAACTGCAGGAGGAAGGGGGAAGCTCGGGGTGAAGTGGGGGTCACCTGTGTACCTCCCCCAGGGTCTAGTCCAGCAGCCCCCAGTGTACAGAGGGCCCTGATCTGAGGGGAGCTGGGGCCCTGCTGCCCGGGGGATGGGTAGTGGGGGTGCTATGGAGCAGGTGGGTCTCTGGGGGCACCCCCAGGCAGAGCAGGGTGAGGGAAGGGCTCACCAATGCACTGGGCTCCAGGCAGGGGAAGAGGGCGGTGGGCTCCTCCCCATCATCCAGGCAGCTGTAAAGAGCCGCATCTGGGGGCACGAAGCAAAGAGGGCAGTCAATCCCCATTCTCCAGGCCCCCCTCCCAGGCGCCCAGCCCCTCCCACTCCCCCAGGCCCCGCCCCCACCGGCACCCAGCCCCTCCCACTCCCCCAGGCCCCGCCCCCTCCGGCACCCAGCCCCTCCCACTCCCCCAGGCCCCGCCCCCTCCGGCACCCAGCCCCTCCCACCTGCAGCCTCCTCCCCGCCCTGCGCACCACCAAGCGCCTGCCAGTCAGACCCCCTGGCCCAGCCCCGCCCCGCCGCTGCTCAGGCCCCTCCCACAGCCCCGCCCACCCCAGTCCTCGCTGCTCAGCAGGTTGTCGGCCAGGAACCGGCCCGAGTCCCGGAGCAGCAGCAGCTCCGGGGCCAGCGCCGCCATCTTCCCCCGGCCCCGCCCCCTCCGGCTGTCATGACAACCGCCCACCCAATCGCAGCGTCGAGCCAGCCCGCTCCAGCCAATCACCACGCGCGGGAGGCGGGGCCCGGAAGAGATCAGCCAACGGGGAAGCGACTTCCGCTCCGGTCTTCGGGAATGGGCGTGGCCGTGGCAGCATGGCGAGAGCGGCGCACGCGCGAAATGGCGAGACGGGGGCGGGGCGCAGCACGGCGCATGCTCATAGGGCGGGAGCCTCTCACTGCGCCTGCCTGAGCTGGCGGAGCCTGAGACGCGTCTGCGGGAGTTTGGAGACAGCGCTGCGCCTGCGCGAGGTGGGCTGGGCAAGCGGTGCGTGACCAGAACTCCAAAGGGCGCAGGGGGTACGGCGCATGCGTAGCCGTGAGACACACGCACACACAGACCCCTCCCCGCTCCCCCCGCCATGTCCCTGCTACGCGTGCGCTACGGCGCACTACCTGCTGGGACGTGTAGTTCCGGCCCCCCCAAAGGGGCAGTAGCGCCTCATGCCGCAGGCCATGTCCACAGGGAGTGACCCCGCCCCCAGCCTCGTTCCCGTCTGCCCAGCCCAGAGCCGGTGCGGGAGATCACAGCCTGCTGTGATGTCATCAACATCCCCTAGGATGACATCACCCCTCCCTCTGTGACATCACAGTATGCCAACAGCACAAGTGATGATGTCATAAGGCTGCATGACCTCATCAGCTCACCCCTAAAAGGGAGAGGCCCCTGCCCCATTCCCCGCCCCCTGAGCCCCCCAGTCCCTGCCCTGGGACTGGATGGGAGCTGGCGCCCCCTAGAGGGGGGAGGCCCCTACTCCATTCCCCGCCCCCTGAGCCCCCCGTCCCTGCCCTGGGACTGGATGGGAGCCGGCACCCCCTAGAGGGGACAGGCCCCTGCCCCATTCCCCGCCCCCTGAGCCCCCCAGTCCCTGCCCTGGGGCTGGATGGGAGCCGGCACCCCCTAGAGGGGACAGGCCCCTGCCCCATTCCCCGCCCCCTGAGCCCCCCAGTCCCTGCCCTGGGGCTGGATGGGAGCCGGCGCCCCCTAGAGGGGACAGGCCCCTGCCCCATTCCCCGCCCCCTGAGCCCCCCAGTCCCTGCCCTGGGGCTGGATGGGAGCCGGCACCCCCAGAGGGGGGAGGCCCCTGCCCCATTCCCCGCCCGCTGAGCCCCCCGTCCCTGCCCTGGGGCTGGATGGGAGCCGGCACCCCCTAGAGGGGGGAGGCCCCTGCCCCATTCCCTGCCCCCTGAGCCCCCCAGTCCCTGCCCTGGGGCTGGATGGGAGCCGGCACCCCCTAGAGGGGGGAGGCCCCTACTCCATTCCCCGCCCCCTGAGCCCCCCAGTCCCTGCCCTGGGGCCAGGGGGAGCCAGCGCCCCCTAGAGGGGACAGGCCCCTGCCCCTGCCCCATTCCCCGCCCGCTGAGCCCCCCATCCCTGCCCTGGGACTGGATGGGAGCCGGCACCCCCTAGAGGGGGGAGGCCCCTGCTCCAGTCCCCGCCCGCTGAGCCCCCCAGTCCCTGCCCTGGGGCTGGATGGGAGCCAGCGCCCCCTAGAGGGGACAGGCCCCTGCCCCATTCCTCCCCCCTCCCCCCCCTCAGCCAGCCAGTCCCCCAGCAGCTCCAATCTACCAAGAACCCCTCACATGGCTCCTTTGCACAGTGGCCTCCAAAACCTCTTTATTCTGAATTCCTTTTTGGGGTACAGTGGGGGGGGGTCAGTGTCTCGGGTCCATCCGCTGCCCATGACCCTGGGAGTTGCCAGATGAACCGTCATTCGCCGCTCGTCAACCCCACCGTTAGCCTCAGGAGGGCCGCCCTGGTGCCCCCCGTTCTGCTGGGACCAGGGGAGTACGCCCCGGGGGGACAGAGTCCAATGGAGCCACCACTGGCCGGCGAGTTACATCTTTCTTGTCACCTACAGGGGGAAGAAAGAAGGGTGCCTGGGGAGTTACTTGGGGTGTTAACAAGCACTCCCAAATGTTAGGATATAGATATTCAGGCCTGTTTGTAAAGGCCTGTACCCTAAGAATTTAGGTGTATTCTTATCACTTGGCTAGTTCTAGAGGTATAAAAGAAAGAATCAAAATCACTGTCTGCCGGTGTCAGGGCCTTCTCTCCCTGTGACAGTCTGAGGCCCTGTGCTTAGGCTAAGGCCTTTGGCTAAGCAGCAGAGGCAGCCATAAGCTGGGAAGCAACTGGTCACCTCCTCACATCCCAAACTAGTCCCATTGAAAGAAGGTGCTATTGGGCTGTTAGGATAAAATCCTGTCCTGATAATGCCTGTCGCCTCCAGAGAAAGGGAAGCGCCTAGAAAATGTACAAGGAAACTTAGTTTGATAGCATCCTGTCTGGCAAGAACTCACTTATCAATAGCTGGGATGTGAAATCCTCACTTCTGTATTGTTTTGTCATTATAGTTCCCACTTTGCTATTGTTTGTCTGTATAATCTCTGTCTGGTTCTGTGATTGTTCCTGTCTGCTGTATAATTAACTTTGCTGGGTGTAAACTAATTAAGGTGGTGGGATATAATTGGTTACATAATCATGTTACAATATGTTGGGATTGGTTAGTTAAATTTCAGGAAAATGATTAGTGAAGGTATAGCTAAGCAGAACTCAAGTTTTACTATATAGTCTGCAGTCAATCAGGAAGTGTGTGGGAGAAATGGGAACAGGGAATGGGAGTGGGGAAATTGGAATCATGTTTGGCTAAGGGCAGGAATGGGAACAGGGACACAGGTGTAAGGCTCTGTGGTGTCAGAGCTGGGAAGGGGGACACTAAGGAAGGAAACTGGAATCATGCTTGCTGGAAGTTCACCCAATAAACATCGAATTGTTTGCACCTTTGGACTTCGGGTATTGTTGTTCTCTGTTCATGCGAGAAGAACCAGGGAAGTAAGTGGGTGAAGGAATAAACCCCCCAACAAAATCCACTGTATTTCCATGCTGTCTCCAAACATTGTCCCTGACAGTCTCCCAGTGGGATGTGCTCCCCCATTATATTGGGGGGGGGCAGAAATCACAGATATATTGTGGGGTGTGCTAGGAGGTAGCATCCTGAAGCAGTGAAAGTTTTGGGGTGCTTGCAAAGAGCAGAACAGAGGAGTTTCAGGGTGGTAGAACAGAGGTGATTTCCAGATATGGCAGGATATGAAGAACCGATTAGAGACACCTAGAGGGATTGCATTTTGCAAAGATGTGGAGTGATTTTGGGGTGCAGAATTGGGAACCCCAGAGATTAGGAGGCATTTTGTGGTGCAGGGAAATCAAGAATCATGGTAGACAAGAACGGGGAACCCCAATAAAGATCTGGATGGTGTAGGTCAGTTTGAGGGTTCAGAACAAGGGGCTCCCTCAAATTAAAGGAAGATTTGGGGGTACATAATAGATGCAGAACAGGCCAGTGGGCCCCAGAAAGATGTTAAAGGATTCTGGGGTACAGGTTCTGTTTTGAGGTGCAGAAGAGAGAGAATCTCTACAAAGAGACCGGAAATTTTGGGAGGTAGAACCAGGAAGACCCTTTATGAATATGGAGAATTTTGGAGGTTCAGAAAAGGGGAATCTCTGCCCACAGATAGGAGAGTTTGAGGAGGGCAAAACCAGTGCCTTTGGGGGTGCAGATCAAAGGGGCCCCTCACAAAATCAGGGAAGGACTGGGGGACAAAATGGGTGAAAATTGGGGTGCAGGACAATGGGAAGGCCAAATTAGGGGTACAGAACAGGTACATTTTGAAAGGGCAGATCAGGGCGTTTTGGGGGTGAGTTGTAAGGAGGTGGGGGAGTTTGGGATGTGAACTCAGGGTCCAGCCAGTGGGGTGCTCTCTTGTTTAGAGGTGGCTACATGAAGGGGTACCCTGTGGGTGTATTATGGGTGAATTTGGGGTGCTGGAAAAAGGGGTACCTACTAGGTATACAGGGGAAATTTGTGGGGTGCAGCATTAGAAATTAACCTGTGGGGACAATGGGGGAGTTTGGGGTGCTGATAAAGGTGTGATCCAGTGAGGGAATTCAGGGGCATGAACTGGGGACCCCAAGAGCTGAGATGTAGCAATAAGGAGGCATGAGAGTTTTGGGGTACAGGAGTAGAGGGGCAGCTTCCTGGGGACCGAGGAGGGTAATTTAGGGTGCAGAATTGGGGATCCTTTGAGGGCAGCCTGGGAAACTTTGGGGTGCAGTTCACAGGGCTGGGGCACCCCACAGGGACTCAGATTGCTTCCAGGGGGGCTGCATAGGGACAGGGGGCCCACCAGCAAAGAAAGGGGGTGCACTTACCTAGGTCCCTGAGCCGCTTGGGGGGCAGGGGCGTCCCAGAGTCCTCCCGGCGCAGAGCCGAGGCAATTTGCCGCCCCACATAGCGGCAAGCTGCTAGGAGAGAGATGGGGGCCCACTGAGAGGTGATCTGGGGGCACCATGCACCCCCTTCTTCCATCCCCACCCTGCCCCCCGGATCCCCTCTCACCAGCACCCTGCCGCCCCCAGGATTAGCCCCCCACGTGCCCTCCTTCTCCCTGAGGTCCCCCCTTCCCAGCACCCCACGGCTTTCCCCCTCTGTCCCGGGGCCCCCAGGACTCCCTCCCCCAGGACTCCCCCCCAACTCACCCCCAATGACCAGTCACACCATGCCGGACCCAGCTGGCCGCTGACGTAAGCGGGAATGAAATAAAGCCGGAGGGGGGCGGGGTGGAGGGAGAGCAGGGGATTCTGGGAAATGTAGTCTTCAACCCCCCTACTCCCCGGACGCCTGGGTTCATAACCCCCCCGCCCCCGCGCGCGGTCTGGATCAAGGGGTGAAATAATGAACACTTAACCCTGTCTCTCCCGGATGCGTGGGTTCGCACCCCTCCTCCACCCTGAATTAGGGGGTACAGAGCCCCCCCCAAAAAACTCCATCTTCCCCGGATGCCTGGGTTCATACTCCTGAATTAGGGGTATGGTCTCCCCTCCCTGAACCACATCTTGCCCTGGCCCCGGGGGGGGTTCCCACTCCTGCTTCCCCTCCCCCTGGTCCTGCGGAGCCCCCCCAACCCCTGCACCCCAGGACCCACCCTCCCTGTCCCCCCCATTCCTGCCCACCCCCACCCCCGAATCCCACACCCTCTGCCCCATTCCCCTCAACAGCCCCTTCCACCCACCACCCCCCCATGCACCCCTTTTGCCCCCCTCAATCTTGGGGTTCCCCCCAGCTCTCCCCAGCTGCGGCCCAGAGCCCCCCACGCGTGAGGTCGGCCCCCAGCAGCCATCTTGTGCAACCAACCCCAGCGCCAGGGGTGGGGGGACTGGGGGGGAGACCCCCCCAGTCCCCCCAATTGTGTGCTGCTTGTTAACACACTGATGGAGCAGGGGGTCCCAGCCCCCCCCTCTTCCTTGTGGGGGGCAGGGGGGCCTGGGCCTGGCCCCTCCCCACACGCCTCGGCCTGGCTAATCGAGGCAGGCTGCGGCCTAGTGGGGCCGCCCTCAGGAAGTGATGCAAAGAGAAGGGGGGGCAGCGGGGGGGGAGGCCGGACAAGCGGGGCCAGAGCACAGCTGGATCCCCCCCAGTCTGTGCCCCCCGCCCGGGGTGAGGGGGGTCCAAGGGGGCACAGCTGGAGGGGGAGGAGCAAGGGAGCAGGGCAGAGACAGGCAGCACAGCCCAGAGCAGGAGGGAGCCAGGACGCCTGGGTTCTCTGTGTGGGGGCTGGGAGCCAGGATGCCTGGGTTTTCTGGCGGGGGGGCGAGCAGATGGGGGGGCTTGGAGCCAGGTCTCCTGGGTTCTTGGGGGGGGTGTCTAGCAGTTTCTGGGGAGGGGGGGGGGCTAGGAACCAGGACTCCTGGGTTCGAGGAGGGGGGCTCTAGCAGCTTAGTGGGGGGCTGGGAGCCAGGATGCCTGGGTTCTCGGGGCGGGGGGGTCTAGCGGTTTACTCAGGGGACTAGGAACCAGGACTCCTGGGTTCTCTGTGGGGGGTCTAGCAGCATGGGGGGAGGGAGGGGGAGCCAGGACACCTGGTTTCTCTGCGTAGGGAGGAGGGTGAGCCTGGAGCCAAGACTCTTGGGATCTTTCTGACCCATTCCCCCTGCCCCCTGGTTCACAGGAGCTGCCCATCTCTGAACCCCCCCAGGCTTCACCTCTGGGGGGTGCCGTGCCAGAGCCCCCCACTCCCCACTTGGCCGGGGGCAGATGGAGGCCACGGCAGTGGCCAATGGGAAGGCGGAGGGCGGCGGAGCAGCGAATGGGATGAGCGGTGCTGGCAGAGGTGCTGAGCCTTGGGGCGCGGGGCCAGAAGAGGACCAGAGAGAGAACCTGGAGGTGCCCAATCAGCCGGCAGACGCCTGGGTGGCGCCGGACGGTGCCTTCACCAAGCGGGTTCTGCGGCCGGGCGCGGGGCTGGACAAGCCGACGCTGGGCGCCCTGTGCCAGGTCTTCCTGGAGGCACCGCCGGGGGCGCCCCTGGGGTACCCCACCAACCGCTGGGCCCAGCTGGAGCTGGGTGAGGGGGACGGCGCCTGGGACGGCCTGGTGGACGCCTGCCTGGAGACCATGGTGCCGGGGGAGCGGGCCGAGCTGTGGGCCCCGGGCAGGGCCGTCCTGGGGCTGCACCTGGCCTCCTTCGCCCCGGTCCCGGAGCCCTGGCAGCTGGACCCGGCGGAGAAGTGGGCGCTGGCCCTGCGGCACAAGGAGCGCGGCTCGGAGCTCTACCGGGCCGGCGAGGTGGGGGCGGCCGCCCGGCGCTATGCCCGGGCCCTGCAGCTGGCCATGGCTGCCGGCCCGGCCCCCCCGGCCCCGGAGCACGCCCGCCTGCGGGCCGACCTGCACGCCAACCTGGCCGCCTGCCAGCTGCGGCTCGCCCAGCCGGCCCACGCCGCCCGCAACTGCACCAAGGCGCTGACGCTGCGGCCCCAACACACCAAGGCCCGGTACCGCCGCGGCCTGGCCCGCGCCGCCATGAACGACCTGGAGGGGGCGGGCGAGGACTTCCGGGCAGTGCTGGCGGCCCAGCCGGGGAACACGGCCGCGCGCAGGGAGCTGGAGAGGGTGGGGCAGCGGGCGCGGGAGCGGGACGCCCGCCTGGCCCGGGCCATGAGCAAGCTCTTCTCCTGAGTGCGGCGGGGACAGAGCCCGGACCCTGCGCCTGGGGTGGGGCAGGGGGCCCTTCCGGCCTGGGGGGCGCCGGCTCCCATCCAGCCCCAGGGCGGGGACTGGCTGGCTCAGGGGGGCGGGGACTGGGACACGGGGCCCCAGTAATTCGTCAGAGTCGAGAATAAAATTTATTTCTTAAAATACAAAGAAATCGTTTGCTGTTGAAACAAGAAAATCATTAAGTTGGGAGCAGGTCAAAGGTCGGGGTCCGGCCGTTCCGGTTGGCAGAGTTCAAAGGTCAGCCCCCAGCTGAGTGGACGGCAGGGTGTGGTGGGGTCAGGGGGCAGCCCACTGGGGTGAGAGGTCACCAGGCATTGAGGCCTTTTCCTGCTTTACTCAGACCCCCTGGTTCGGCCCAGTCCTGGGCTCACGGGCCACAGGTCAAAGGTCAGAGGTCACAGCCGTTAGCTGGGCTCACAGGCGTCAGCCCAGCCCATTAGCCGAGCCTCTGCCTGCAGGGTTAGGGTCAGAGGTCAGAGGTCACACATGGCAGCTTTGGCCTGTTCCCTTTGCTTGCACCCAGGTCAGGTCAAAGGCCTGAGGTCGCAGGTGCCACTTCGGGTCAAAGGTCATAGGTCGGGTGTTGGCCAATCCCCAGTGGGCTGGGTCAAAGATCAAGCATGAATGGAACCAAAGAAAGGCGGCGCTTGTCAGGTCAAAGGTCACGGGAAGTGGCCAGCCCCATTGGTGCCGCTCAGGCCGCCAGGTCGAAGGTCAGAGGTCAGAGGTCATGGACACTGGCTGACACTCCAACTTCAGCTCCGTGGGAAGGTCACAGAGGGCAGAGGCCACGGAGGGAGGCGGGCAGGGCTCCCCATGCACCCCCCAGCCGCTGCCCCGGTTAACGGGGCCTGTCTCAGGGCACGGGGTGGGGGAGGTCACGGGGGGGCGGCGCATGGGCCAGGCGGTGGGAGGGGCAGCCCCCAAATCCACTGTCACATGCACCCCGGAGCCCTCCCCCCAGGCCTGGGAGAGCCGGAGCCATGAGCGCCCCTCGCTCCCAACCCGCAGCCCCCTGCCCCCCCAGCCCTGCCGGTGCCCCTCACTCCCGACCCGCAGCCCCCTGCCCCCCCAGCCCTGCCGGTGCCCCTCGCTCCCGACCCGCAGCCCCCTGCCCCCCCCGGCCCTGCCGGTGCCCCTCGCTCCCGACCCGCAGCCCCCTGCCCCCCCCGCCCTGCCGGTGCCCCTCGCTCCCGACCCGCAGCCCCCTGCCCCCCCCGGCCCTGCCGGTGCCCCTCGCTCCCGACCCGCAGCCCCCTGCCCCCCCCGGCCCTGCCGGTGCCCCTCGCTCCCGACCCGCAGCCCCCTGCCCCCCCCGGCCCTGCCGGTGCCCCTCGCTCCCGACCCGCAGCCCCCTGCCCCCCCCGGCCCTGCCGGTGCCCCTCGCTCCCGACCCGCAGCCCCCTGCCCCCCCCGGCCCTGCCGGTGCCCCTCGCTCCCGACCCGCAGCCCCCTGCCCCCCCGGCCCTGCCGGTGCCCCTCACTCCCGACCCGCAGCCCCCTGCCAGCCCGGCCCTGGGCCCCCCCAGCCCTGCCGGTGCCCCTCACTCCCGACCCGCAGCCCCCTGCCAGCCCGGCCCTGCCCCCCCGAGCCCTGCCGGTGCCCCTCACTCCCGACCCGCAGCCCCCTGCCAGCCCGGCCCTGCCGGTGCCCCTCGCTCCCAACCCGCAGCCCCCTGCCCCCCCCCCGGCCCTGCCGGTGCCCCTCGCTCCCGACCCGCAGCCCCCTGCCCCCCCCGGCCCTGCCGGTGCCCCTCGCTCCCGACCCGCAGCCCCCTGCCCCCCCCGGCCCTGCCGGTGCCCCTCGCTCCCGACCCGCAGCCCCCTGCCCCCCCCGGCCCTGCCGGTGCCCCTCGCTCCCGACCCGCAGCCCCCTGCCCCCCCCCGCCCTGCCGGTGCCCCTCGCTCCCGACCCGCAGCCCCCTGCCCCCCCAGCCCTGCCGGTGCCCCTCACTCCCGACCCGCAGCCCCCTGCCCCCCCCCGCCCTGCCGGTGCCCCTCGCTCCCGACCCGCAGCCCCCTGCCCCCCCCTGCCCTGCCGGTGCCCCTCGCTCCCGACCCGCAGCCCCCTGTCCCCCCCGGCCCTGCCGGTGCCCCTCACTTCCGACCCGCAGCCCCCTGCCGGTGCCCGTCACTCCCAACCCGCAGCCCCCTGCCGCCCCCAGCCCTGCCCCCCCAGCCCTGCCGGTGCCCCTCACTCCCGACCCGCAGCCCCCTGCCAGCCCGGCCCTGCCCCCCCAGCCCTGCCAGTGCCCCTCACTCCCGCCCCGCAGCCCCCTGCTAGCCTGGCCCTGGGCCCCCCCAGCCCTGCCGGTGCCCCTCACTCCCGACCCGCAGCCCCCTGCCCGCCCAGCCCTGCCGGTGCCCCTCACTCCCAACCCATAGCACCTGCTAGCCCAGCCCTGCCCCCACACCCTACAGCTCTGCTTGTCTGTGACAGGCCCCCACCCCCAGCTGCCTCCCCCTCCCTGGCCCTACATGCCCGGAGCCAACACATGGTCCCTCCATCCTTCTGTAGCCAGGCAACCGTCACCATGGATACATCGAAGCTCCAGGATGCTGGGCGTGGGCGGGGGCCCTACAGGGACACAGAGAAGGGAACTGAGTGAGGGCGAGGGGGGCTCAGGACGGGGGCACGGATTTGGGGGGTTGGGGGAGGGAAACCGGGCGGTGGGGGGAGCTGGGGGCAGATGGAGCCGCACAGGGAGGCTGCTCAGGGAGTGGGGGAGTGGTGAGGTGGGGCCATTGGGGCTGGGGAGGGATAATGGGGCAAGAGGGGGGAGATAGGGGGTGGGGAACAGGGGGGCAGCACTATGGGCTTTGATATTTCCTTCTGTTGCCTGTGATGAGAGGGTAACACCCCCCTCCCCCACTGCCCCTCGCCAGCCAGCCCCCGCCCTGGGGCCGGATGGGAGCCAGCGACCCCCAGAAGGGACAGGCCCCAGCCCCATTCCCTGCTCCCCCGTTCCCCCCGCCCGGTTCCTGTGCAGCAGGCCAGGGGCCAGGGACGACTCTGGTGTTGTTATCAATAGAGATTTATTAACCCAGGTCACTTGCAAACAGAAACGTCCCGCGATGGGGAGAGGAACTGGGGGGGGTCCGGATCGCAAAGGGACCAGGGCCATGTAGGGGGGTACAATGGACCACACAACACAGCGCCCCCCCAAGCTCTGCCAGTGCCCCTCTCTCCCGACCCGCAGCCCCCCGCTAGCCCAGCGCGCCTGTCATGTTTGCGGTCACTGCAAGGGATCCCCAGATGTCTAGGCTTTGGGGCAGCGTGTTGGATGGGAGTGACTTAGGGGGACCCCGATAATGAACAGTGTCTCCCCCACCCCAGTGATTCTGCCCCCAGACTCCAAACACCCCAAACCCCTGGACCCTCAAACTTCTCCCCTCCCTGCCCCCTCTGTCCCCCTGAACCAGGAACCCCACCATGGGGGGCCAGAGGTGGCGTCCCAGAGGGGCGGCATCACTCACTTGTGGGGGCCGTGGGAAAAGAGAGGTCTCTTTTGGAGTGGGGGGGTTGTGTATCTTAAAGGGCCAGTGTCACAGATATGGGGGGCTCATGCTGGGGGTCACACCTTGGCAAGGGGGATATTTCATTGCTATGTACAGCTGGGGGCTCTGTGATATATTGGGGTTTGCGCCCCCCCAATCTGGAGCAAAATGTTTATGGGGGAGGGGCTAAAAGGGGAGGGGCTGTGGGGAAAGGCTGAGAGGGAAGAAAGAGGGCAGAGCCACTCCTGAAGAAGGCGGAGCCAATTGGGGAGAAGCCAATCGGAGCTTTGGGGGAGCAATCAAGGCATGACGATATTAGGGGGAATGAGGGGGCGGAGCCTGATATGAAGGGGCGTGGTCTGATGGGGAAGCTCAGGAATATATTTAGGGTGAGCCAGGGGGCGTGGCCTGAGCCAATGGGGCGTAGCCTAGTCATGTGGGAATGGAGTCAGACCCAGGACTGGGGGGAGAATATGGTGGCTGCAAAGCATTATGGGTAGCATTCCATTGAAGGGGGTGGCCAAAGGGGCAGGGTGTGAGGCCAGGGGGCGGAGCTTGTCTCTAGGGGCCAGAGCCGGAGGTGCTGACGGGAAAATGATAGTTGCAAAGGATTATGGGAATTGCTTAGTTGGGGCGGGCTGTGGGGCTGCCAAGGGGGCAGAGCCAAAGATGCCTGTGGGGAGGGATGGGGGGGCAATGGTTACAAAGGATCATGGGAAAGACTCTGCTCGGAAGGGGGGTTGTGTCATGGATACGGGGTGACTGGGGGGCAGGGCCGGGTTTTATGGGCTGGAGCCAGGAGAGGCTGCAAAGGCTCCTGGGTATCCCAGAGGGTGGTGGCTGCAGGGGATTCTGGGTGTTGCTGGCTGGAGCAGGGGTTGCAAAGCATCATGGGTCTCCTGGGGGGACAATACCTGCAGGGGACTGTGGGTCCAGTGGGCGGGGGCTGCAAGGGATTGTGGGTAACATTGGCTGCAAGGGATGCCAGGTCATGTTGGCAATGGCTGCAGAGGATTGTGGGTAATGGCATCCACAGGGGATTATCAGCCTGGCTGGCAGGTGGGGCTGCCAGTGGGCGGGGCCAGCAGTAGGCAGGGCCTGATTGGGGGGCAGGGGCAGCTGTAGGTGGGGCCTGGTTTGTGATTGGAGCCAGCAGTGGGCGGGGCCTGTTGCGCAGGCTGTGGGCGAGGCCGGCAGCGGGTGGGGCCTGATTCATAGGCTGGCCCGGCAGTGGGTGGAGCCTGGTCGGCAGGCAGGGCAGGGGGGGCGCGGAGCCAGCGGGGGGGGGCGGGGCTAGGGGTCCCCATGGTAGTCGTGGTGCTGGGCGGGGCCCAGTCGGCGGGTGGGGGCGGGGCCGGGCACGTGGCCGGGGGCGGGACTAGGGGTCCCCGTGGTTGTCGTGGAGCTGGGCGGGGCCCGGGCAGTGGGCAGGGCCGGCGGGGCGGGGGCGGGGCTAGGGGTCCTCGTGGTGCTGGGCAGGGCCCAGTCAGTGGCCAGGGGCGGGGCCAGGGGCGGGGCCGGTGGGCGGGGGCGGGGCTAGGGCTCCTGTGGTCCTCGTGGTGCTGGGCGGGGCCCAGTTGGCGGGTGAGGCCGGGGTCGGGGCCGGCGGGCGGGGGCGGGGCCAGGGGCAGGGCCGGTGGGCGGGGGCGGGGCTAGGGTTCCCCATGGTTGTCGTGGAGCTGGGCAGGGCCCGGGCGGTGGGCAGGGCCGGCGGGGCGGGGGCGGGGCTAGGGGTCCCCGTGGTCGTCGTGGTGCTGGGGGGGGCCTGGGTGGCGGTGGGGCCGGGGGCGGGGCTAGGGCTCCCCGTGGTCGTCGTGGTGCTGGGCGGGGCCCAGTCGGCGGGCGGGGCCGGGGGCGGGGCCGGCGGCCGGGGGCGGGGCTAGGGGTCCCAGTCGTTGTCGTGGTGCTGGGCGGCGATGATGATGACCACGGTGAGGATGGTGCACAGCACCATGGCGGCGATGCCCACGGCCAGGCTGATGAAGGAGAAGTTCCGGGCCTCGCGCGACGCGATCTCGGCCGAGACGATGTCCCCCCGCGCCACGGCCGTCCGCACCTGGGGGGACACGGCATTGGGTCAGGTGCTGCCCCCTGCCCCGCCCCGCCCCCCAGGCCCCCCGCGGCGCCCCGCCCCGGCCCCGCGGACCTGCACGGCTTTGATGATGGCGATGATGCCCGTGGGCCAGAAGCAGCAGATGGTGGTGAGCACCGCGATGGGCAGGTAGTCGTGGGGCGGCCGGCGCGGCTCCAGGATGGCGATTCCTGGGGGCATCTGGGGTGGGGAGACCCCCGGGGGCGGGGGAGGGTTGCTGGGGGGGTACGGCTGGGGGGGAGAGAGAGAGAGAGTTAAACGGGGAATCCACAGCCAGGTGGGAAGCCACACCCACCTGAGTGAAGCCCTGCCCCCAACAGCAGGGGAAGCCCCGCCCCCTGCAATGGGGGAAACCTCATCCCAGGGAGGCCCCGCCCCCCATCAGTGGGGGAATCCCCATCCCAGGAGGCCCCGCCCCCAAGAGCAGAGGGAAGCCCCACTCCAGGGAAGCAGACCCCGCCGCCCCCCCGGGACCCCCCCTACTCACCGTGCCTACGGGGTACACCGGGACGTAGGCCGTGCAGGGCTGCAGCTGCACAGGGTAGCCGGGGTGCATGTACCCCCCGATGGGCAGGGTCCCCATGGGCGGGTGCGTCGGGACCATGTAGCCCTGTGGGGGGGCGCTGAACTGGGTCTCCTGCATGTAGGGGTCGGGGGGCAGGCGCGGCAGGGTGGCCGAGTGGTGGTGGGGGGGCCGGGGCAGGGTGGCCGAGGTGGGGGGCGGCCGGGGCAGGGTGGCCGCCCCCCCGAGGCGAGGCAGGGTGGCGATGCCAGAGTGGGGGGGCAGGTGCGGGGGGTCACTGTAGCCGGGGAAGAGGGGGGCATTGTTGGGGGCATCGGGTGGGGGAGGGGGCGGCTGCAGTGGGGCATTGTAGGGAGGGGGGGAGGTGTGGGGGCCAGAGTCCGGTAAGCCTGGGAAAGAAAGGGGGTAAGGTTAGAGACTCCCCTATATACACAGTGTCCCCTATATACATATACAGACAGGGCCCCCTATATTCGCAGCCCCCCATATACACACACAGAGCTCCCGCTCCTCCTGGGGGGGCTCCAGGGGTGCCCACCCCTGGAATTGGGGCACCGGTTCCCGGGGGTTCTCTCTCCTGAGCACCGATCCGGCGCCGCTCTCAGTTTTTAGGTCACTCAGTCTATTTATAGAGGGAGACACGGAGCCTGGGGGGCGGCGGAGCAAACAGAGAGAGATGGAGAGAAACAGGATGGGGGGAGGACGGGAGATGGATGACACCCCCCCCCACACACACAGCTCTGCTGGTGCCCCTCAATCCCACCCCATAGCTCCCTGCTATCCCAGCCCCGGGCTCCCCCACGGCCCCTCCCCCCAGCCCCAGTTAGTCAAGGACAGCTCCGGGGTGACAGGGGTGGGGGTACAAATGGCTGGGCCAGGGCGGTGGCGAAGGCTGGAGTGGGCCGACACGGAGGCGGAGCGGCGTTAGGGGTTGCGTCTACACGGCAAAAAGGCACAGCGAGGTTCAGAGCCCGAATCTAGCTTGTGCTGCATCGCTACAAACGGCTGTGCAGGTGTTTGGGGATGGGAGTCCCCCCCGCCGCCCCCAAAGTTACCAAGCCACAGCCCAAATGTCTACACAGCACTTTGAATGCTTGTGGAGCCGTGTTTCACGGGCCGCGGAAAGCCATGATGAGCCAAATCAGCGGGCAGAAAGAATTTCATCAGAGAAACGTTCATGCTAATTAGGAATTGTTTGCCAGAGGCCCAAACTGCCACAATTGAGAAAGGAGGCCACACTGGTTAAAAAAAACAACCTGGCTTAGAGGGGAAGTGTGAGCAGCTATAAAAAATAAAACATAAAAAATGGAAATGAATATGAATCAGAAACTAGGAATTGTAGAAAATTGATAAGGGAAGCAAAAGCACACAACGTGAAGTCTGTGGCCGCAGGGTTAAGGACAACAAGGAGTATTTTAAATATATTAGCAATAAAAAGAATCCCGACAATGCTATTTGTCCATTACTAGATGAAAATGGTAGAATTATCGATAATAGTGCAGATAAGGCAGATGAGTTCAATAAATATTTCTGTTCTCCATTTGGCAAAAAAGCCAGATGATGTAGTCCTCTCAGATGATCATGGTGAAGAACCACTTTCTATTCCAGTAGTATTCAGGACAATGTTAAACAGCAGCTACTAAAGTTAGACATTTTTAAATCAGTAGGTCTAGATAACTTTCTTCCAAGAAGTTTAAAAGAGCTGGCTGAGGAGATTGCTGCATCGTTAATGTTGATATCCAATATGTCTTGGGACACTTGGGAAGTTCCAGAAGATTTGAAGAATGCTAATGTTGCACCAATATTTAAAAAGGGTAAATGGGATGACCTGAGTAATTATAGATCCGTCACCTGACACTGATCCCAGGCAAGAGAATGAAACGTAAGATATGGGGACTCCAATAATAAATCATTAAACTAGCGTAATATATTTAATGCCAATGAGCAGGGGTTTAGGGGAAATAGATCTTTTCAGACTAACTTGATATCTTTTTGTGATGGGGTTATAAATCCGGTTGATAAAAGTAACAGTTCGTCTTGGAAGGCTCAGATTTCTACCGGTGAATGGTGATTTCACCACACACACAAACCGATGAAAAGATATTTCTCCTGATAACAAAATGTGCAGACAGAACAAAGTAAGAAAAAAACGCAGCTTGAGAACTTAATCGAGTTTGCTTTAAGAACATCGACTTTGGAAATTCTGGCCTGATGTTGGCTATTTCTGTTTTAGTGGGTATAAATCATAGAATCCTAGACCTTGGCCTGTCCTCAGAGGTTAAGGAGAACAATTTACCTCCCTCCTTTAACTTTTTGAATCTTAACGTTTACGCTCATTCAATAATTACCGTCCGACCCCCCTGATAATTACCTTCAACTGCGACCATTTAAATTGATAAACATTACAAAATGCGCCAAACCCATCATTTTGCGCAAATGTGAATATTTAATTGGATGGAAATATTTTAAAAGCTAAAAACCAACGTGGATATTATCAATAAACAAATCTCGAATTCTGCCCAGCCTCGTCCTAGTGCTGAGGTGCGACACTCAGCCTTCTGTAAAGCGTCCATCTTCGTACCGCACGACATTGTGCAAACTAGAACGATACAAAATCAACCCGGATAACCACGGGGCCAACCGTTCTCGGGGGAAGAAACAGAAAGGCCCTGAGTGAATTCAGTGAAAACAGGGAAAGCCTGTGGCTTTGACAAGGGATCCCCAGAAGCACGGCAGCACCTGGGGAAGACACGCAGCTGGCACTGGCCGGCCGTCGTCATGTCACTCGCCGCGCATGATGCCCACGAGGTGGCGGAAAGCCAAGGAGAGGAGACCAGCGTCAGCACCCAGCTCTCAGCAGGGTCACTCCTGGGCTGTGGCTACAAACTCCCACGGAGACTCCCGCCCAGGGCAGACAGCTTTGGTGTGGCGATCCGGCAGATTTCCGACCAAAGCGAGGCACCGGTGACCAAGTGCTGGCCCTCGCTACGAGCGCTGAGAATGGGTTGCAAGAGAAGACGAAGACCGGGGCTGTCTTTTTGTGACCCGACAGCAGCCGGTGACACCGGCCGGCAGACAAGATATCACGAGTTCTCCCTCGACGATGGGTTGTCCTCGTGGCATCTGAGCTGATGCTCCGAGGTAGGAGTTTCCAGGTGGCTCCGACAAAGCGCCTGGAGACTCCCGACAGCCAGACTCTCCAAGGCCGGGTCTAACGCCTCCACCACGGACCTGCCGACACCATCTCCAGCCGGCTCGCGTCCACTGACGACGCCTGCTTGGCCTCACCGGACTGTGACTTGCAGGAGGCTGAGGAGGACTCTGAAGAGGCGTTGGGCGGCCACCCGAGGCTGGTGCGAAAAATAGGCCAATGCCCGGGGTGGGAGACGTGCCCAGCACCGAGGGCAGCAGGACACCTAGCCGGAGGGGGGTGCGCACCCCCATCCGCAGCAGCTCACCGGGGTGGACGGGCTGGGAGGGAGCCCCAGCCGCTCCCGGGAACTCCCACCCCAAGGACCTGGCTCCGGCTCCCCCAGTGCCTCGGGAGCCAGCAGAGCACGGTCAGGTGGGGCTGGGCCAAGGCCGACCGCGCCCACGGCACCCCGGACAGCCCACAGTGCAAGCGGACGACGCGCTTCACGCCGGACACGGCAGACTCGGAGCCCACTGAGGGGCTCAAGACCACTTTGCATTCCCGCCCCCTAAAGTTTGCCTTGCCCCGTAATCGTTAGCTAGCTTAATACTGGCTCAAAACGTCCCAGCAGACAGGGACTCCCCGTCCAGCCGGGGGGTGTCCTGTGGGTCCCGCAAGGGTCCGTTCTTGGCCCTCCACGAATTCGTATTTTTCTCGGCGACTCGGGAGAAAACATCAGAGCATGACGGATAAAACGTGCCGACAACCCAAACCCCGGCAGAGCGGGAACGGGCAAAGAGACAGGGCCCCGATCCCGAGCGGTCCGGTGGGTCACAGGGGAGCTGGGCCGGAGCCAACAATCTGCGTGTCACTCCGGCTCCGTGTCAACGTCTCCCTCGAGCAGAGCGTGGCGGCCGCAGGGCCAGGCCGGGGGACGCTGCCCCCGGGACACAGACTGGGCGACGGTGCAGACTCAGCCGGACGGGAGCCGCCGTGGCGACGCCGGGGCAAAGGGCGAATGCCGTCCCGGGGTGCTGGCGGGGGATCTCGGGTAGGAGCCGGGAGGGGATTATCCCGCGGCGGGATCCTGGCTCCCGTTCTGGTGCCCGCGATTCGAGGGGGGTGTGGGTCCATCGGGGAGGACCCCGAGGACGATGAAGGGGTTAGAAAACCGGCCTCGGAGCGAGACCCCCCAGGAGCTCGGTCGATTTGCTGAGCACGGCCGGCGAAGGGGGGACGTGTCTCCAGCCGGAGGCACCGACCGGGAACCAAAAATCCCCCGGGGTCCTCAGGCCGGCAGGGGATCGAACCCCAGCCTGGCCGGGAGCTGGCAGAGCCAGCCTGGGAACAAGGCGTCAGCTTGTGGCCGGAGGGGAATGATCCAGGGGGGGCGAGTTCCCCAGGGCTGTGGGGCTGCTCCCGCCCCGGCCAGGGGTACATCCCGCCAGGTGGGGGTCAGCAGGGGGGCCGCTCTCTGGCTCGGGCTAGGCACCAAGCTGGCCATCGAGGGCTGGAATCGATGAACGTATGAAAATCCACCCCCTCGCCCCCCATCACTGCTCCCCCGACCTCTTCTCCCATCATCCCCTGCTCCCCCCACCCCATCACTGCTCCCCCGACCTCTTCTCCCATCGTCCCCTGCTCCCCCCGCCCCATCACTGCTCCCCACACCTCTTCTCCCTTCGTCCCCTCTCCCCCTGCCCCTTCACTGCTCCCCCCACCTGTTCTCCCATCATCCCCTGCTCCCCCCACCCCATCACTGCTCCCCCCGACCTCTTCTCCCGTCGTCCCCTCTCCCCCTGCCCCTTCACTGCTCCCCCCACCTCTTCTCCCATCATCCTCTGCTCCCCTCGCCCCCTTCACTGCTCCCCCCACCTCTTCTCCCATCATCCCCTGCTCCCCCCCTTCACTGCTCCCCCCACCTCTTCTCCCATCATCCTCTGCTCCCCTCGCCCCTTCACTGCTCCCCCCACCTCTTCTCCCACCATCCCCTGCTCCCCTCGCCCCCTTCACTGCTCCCCCCACCTCTTCTCCCACCATCCCCTGCTCCCCTCGCCCCCTTCACTGCTCCCCCCACCTCTTCTCCCACCATCCCCTGCTCCCCTCACCCCCTTCAATGCTCCCCGCACCTCTTCTCCCATCATCCTCTGCTCCCCCCGCCCCCTTCACTGTTCCCCCACCTCTTCTCCCATCATCCCCTGCTCCCCCCACACCTCCACCCCCATCTACCCACACACAATCCCGCCATACCCACTCGCTGCCCCACGTCCCGTCTCCATCCATGTTCTGTCCCCCCATCCTCCATGCCCTCCCCTACACATGCCCACCCACCCATTCATCACTCACTGTCCCCCCCACACCCCATTCCTGATGCCCCATCTGCCCCCTCCCCACTCCCCCCACACCCCATTCCTGCTCTCCCCACTCCCCTTGCCCCCATTCCCCATCCCCCCCACCTCATTCCTGCTGGCCCCCATCTGCCCCCTCCCCACTCCCCCCACATCCCATACCTGCTCCCCCAGCACCTGCCCCCTCCCGCATCCCCACTCCCCCACCACCCCATTCCTGCCCCCCCCAGCCATGCCCTGGCCCATCCCCACTCCCCCACCACCCCATTCCTGCTCCCCCAGCCGTCCCCTGCCCCATCCCCACTCCCCCACCAGCCCATTCCTGCCCCCACAGCCGTCCCCTGCCCCATCCCCACTCCCCCACCACCCCATTCCTGCCCCCCCAGCCATGCCCTGGCCCATCCCCACTCCCCCACCACCCCATTCCTGCTCCCCCAGCCGTCCCCTGCCCCATCCCCACGCTCCCACCAGCCCATTCCTGCCCCCCAGCCGTCCCCTGCCCCATCCCCACTCCCCCACCACCCCATTCCTGCCCCCCCAGCCGTCCCCTGCCCCATCCCCACTCCCCCACCAGCCTATTCCTGCCCCCCAGCCCCTCTCACCTGTTTTCTCGGAGCTCATCTTGCGGGGGTTGGCTCCGCTCGTCTCTTCTGCGAAGCAGCCGGGCGGGGGGGGGGGGGACTAGCGGCAGCAGCTGCAGCGTCACCGCCTCCCCCCCCCGAACCGAGCTGGGACCCGGATCCCCCCCCGCCCCCCCAGAGCCCGAGCTGCCGAGACAGGGACCCGCCAGGCAGAGACACGAGGCGTGAACAACGCGTCCCCCTCCCGCCCCGCCGCACCCCCCAGCCCTGCCGGAGCCCCTCACTCCCGACCCCCAGCCCCCCCCAGCCCTGCCCGCCCCGCAGCCCCCCCGCTCCCTGGGGCCCCTCACTCCCGCCCCACAGCCCCCTGCACCCCGCAGCCCTGCCGGGGTCCCCCACTCCCGACCCCCAGCCCCCTGCTCCCCTCACTCCTGCCCCGCAGTCCCCCCCAGCCCTCTCCGACCCGCAGCCCCCCTGCTCCCTGGGGCCCCTCACTCCCGCCCCGCAGCCCTGCCGGGGTCCCCCACTCCCGACCCCCAGCCCCTGCTAGCCCAGCCCTGAGGTCTCCGGGTGCAGTGAGGCGTGTGAAAGCTGGGGGCTGGTTGTTTCACACCTGCAGGTGATGAGCTGAGACCCACACAGCTCATGACACTGGTGGTTTGTGTCCTCGTATAGGGTTCCCCTGGCAATCAGGCCTGCCCCATTGCCCCAGGGCGGCTCTAGAGAGCAGCAGGGACCCTACGCTAACGAACCGGGGGAGCACGGGACCATCGCTCCCCGCTAACGAACTGGAAAGAGAGGGTCGGGGGGTCACTGTGCCCCTGGGGAGAGTCATGGCACCCCCAGGAAAGGGAGGCTCGGGGTGTCCCTGGGGGCACTGCACCCCCAGGACAGTGGGATCAGGGGGTCCCTAGGGGTGCTAGTGAAGGGGGGTGCAGGGGTTCACTAGGAGGCAACATGCCCCTGGGAAGAGGAGGTTCAGAAGCATCACTGGGGTGCTGCACCCCAGGAAGGGGAGGAACAGGGGGGGCACTGTGCGGCCAGGAAGTGGGGGTTCAGGGGGTGATGGGGGGTGCTGCACCCCTGGGAAGGTGTGACGAAGTGGGACTGTTCTTAATGTTTCCTCTGAATAGTGTGGGGGTGCCTCAGTTTCCCCTATGCAGTTCTTAAGTATCTAGGGGATAGGGTAAGGGTGTATGATCGTTGCAGAGCCCTACAGGGCAGGTGTGGGCAGGGGTCTGGACACAGAGAATGGCCGACACCCTGTTTCCTGGCAACTGATGGCCTGGGCCCTTCCCCCCTGCCAGGTGAGAGCTAAAGGGTTGGAGAACAAAGGAATCCGGTGCCCTCCTGGCCCGGGAAAGGGACAAAGCCCAGAGCAGGGCTGGGCTGGAGGGAGTTTCAGTTTGGGGCTGGCTGGGGATGAGGAGTGAAGGGCAGACGGGGTTGTCTGGCTCACTGCCCCCCAAAATGGACCCAGCTGAGGGGTCCAGTTCTCTGCACCTACAAGCTCTGTGTTAGACCATGTTCCTGTCGTCTAATAAACCTTCTGTTTTACTGGCTGGCTGAGAGTCACGTCTGTCTGCGGAGTTGGGGGGCAGGACCCTCTGGCCGCCCCAGGACCCCGCCTGGGCGGACTCGCTGGGGGAAGCGCAGGGAGGGGCAGAGGAGGCTGAATGCTCCGAGGTCAGACCCAGGAAGGTGGAAGCCGGGGGAGCTGTGTGTCCTGGGGACAGGCTGCTCCTCGAGAGGGGACTGCCCCAGAGTCCTGCCTGGCTTCATGGGGAGCAGGTCCAGAGCATCGCCCGGGGACCCCGTGACAGAAGGGGGCATTCGGGGGGGTCCCACACTCAGAGCTGACACCACAAAGCTACAAATGGCACCATGATTTTTATTCATTTTCCGTCGTCAGAAAATAAGTTAGATTTGTCTCCCCCTTGCCTGGGTGAAGGGGGATGCTGCCCCCGCCCAGAGGGAACTCTGGGTAAGGAGGGGAGCGGGCACAGCAGGGGATTGTGGGTAAGGAGGGGAGTGGGCACAGAAGGGGATGTTGGGTAACAGGGGCAGAGGGGGGTGGGTAAGGGGCTGCAGAGGAGCGCGTGGCGGGGGCCGTCAGGGCTGCCCCTCCACATCCCCGCCCCCCGGGCTCTCCCCCAGCAGGCGGGCCAGCTGGTCCAGGACCCGGTGCAGGGCGCGGGCCAGGCGCCGGGCGTGGGTCTCGTGGCAGCAGTTGAAGGCCGTGATGGCGAAGTTGACGTGGGCGTCCAGCGGGTTGTAGCAGACCCCGTAGCCGTCCGGCACCTGCGGCCCGTAGACCATCAGGCAGTCAGAGCGCGAAGACACCTGGGGGGTGGCGGGGCGGAGAGCGGGGTGAGGGGGCGGCCACCCCAAGTCCCCTCCCCTGCCCGCACCCAAACCTGAACCCCCACCGCCGATGACCTCCAGTGAGGGGGCAGGATGAGCCCACCGCAGCCCCCGGTGAAGGGACTCCCCCCCCACACCTGGGGGGCAGGGGCCCACAGCTGCCTGGTGAGCAGCCATCGGTGGATGGCACCAGCACAGGGGGTAGCTGGGGGGCAGGGGGGGTAGCTGGGGGGCAGGGGGGGATACAGACCTGCCTGGTAACCAGCAGGTAGCACGTGGTGATGGCGTAGGGGCGCTGTGGGGTGGGTAAGAGTTAGTTAGGGGGCACTGTGAGGCGGGTGAGGATTAGTTGGGGGGCACCATGGGCAGGGGTCAGTCGGTGGGCGCTATGGGGCCGAACCTGGCCGGTGAACAGCCGGCAGTGCGTGGCGATGGCGTAGGGGCACCGGGGGGCGGGTGAGGGGTTCGTTGGGGGGGCGCCGCAAGGGGTTCGTGGGGGGCGCCGGGGGGCCGTACCTGCCCGGTGAGCAGCCGGCAGTGCGTGGCGATGGCGTAGGCCGTGTCCATGAAGATCCCCGGCAGCCGCTGCCCGTCCCCGATGGCCGCCAGCTTCAGCCCAGCAGGTGCCGGTCGATGCCCTGCCCGGCCAGCACCTGGGGGGGAGAGGGTCACAGCCCGGACGCCTGGGTCCCGGCCTCCCGCCTCCCACCACCTGGGGAGAGGGTCCCAGCCCGGACGCCGGGGTCCCAGCCCTGCGGGGGATGGGGATTTGTCTCACCTGTTCGGGTCCTGGCGCTCTGAGATTCCACGGCCGCCTGCAGCAGGGACAGCGTCTCCTCGTCCTGGGGGCCGGGGGAGCCAGGTCAGAATGGGGGGTGCTGGGGGCCAGGGGTACGAGCAGGGTGTGTGGGAAACTGCAGGGTGGGGGGACTCGTGCAAGGTGCGGAACACAGGGGTGGCCGTGGGGGGGGACAGGATACCTGCCTGTGGGGCTCCGTGGGAGGGCAGTGGGTGGGTTGTGGGGGGCTGGTTACCTGGCTGTGGGACACGGGGGTGGGACGTGGGGGGGCCAGTTACCTGTCTGCGGGGCGTGTCCATGGCCCGCGCCAGGTGCAGCATCGGGGGGGCCGCGGGGGAGGCGAGGGGGGCCGGTTACCTGGCCGTGGGGCGCGTCCATGGCCCGCGCCAGGCGCAGCACCGGGGGGGCTGGCGGGGGGGGCAGGGGGGGCCGGTTACCTGGCCGTGGGGCGCGTCCATGGCCCGCACAGGTGCAGCACCGGAGGGGCTGCGGGGAGGGCAGGGGGGACCGGTTACCTGGCCGTGGGGCGCGTCCATGGCCTGCGCCAGGTGCAGCACCAGGGGGGCCGTGGGGGGGCCGGTTACCGGGCCGTGGGGCGCGTCCATGGCCCGCGCAGGTGCAGCACCGGGGGGGTCGCGGGGGGGGCCGCGGGGGGCGCAAGGGGGGGCCGGTTACCTGGGCCGTGGTGCGTGTCCATGTCCCGCGCCAGACCCAGCACCGGGGGGGGGCCGCGGGGGGGGCGCAGGGGGGGCGCAGGGGGGGCCGGTTACCTGGCTGTGGTGCGTGTCCATGGCCCGCGCCAGGCCCAGCACTGGGGGGGCCGCGGGGGGGAGGGCGCGGGGGGGGCAGGGGGGAGCCGGTTACCTGGCCGTGGGGCGTGTCCATGGCCCGCGCCAGGCCCAGCACTGGGGGGCCCGTGGGGGGGGCGCGGGGGGGGGCAGGGGGGGCCGGTTACCTGGCCATGGGGCGTGTCCATGGCCTGCGCCAGGCCCAGCACCGGGGGGGCGCCAGGGGGGGCAGAGGGGGGGCCGGTTACCTGGCCGTGGGGCGTGTCCATGGCCCGCGCCAGGCCCAGCACTGGGGGGGGCGCGGGGGGGGGCCGGTTTCCTGGCCGTGGGGCGTGTCCATGGCCCGCGCCAGGCCCAGCACTGGGGGGGCGCGGGGGGCGCGGGGGGGGGCCGGTTTCCTGGCCGTGGGGCGTGTCCATGGCCCGCGCCAGGCCCAGCACCGGGGGGGGGCGCCGGGGGGGGCCGGTTACCTGGCCGTGGGGTGTGTCCATGGCCCGCGCCAGGCCCAGCACCGGGGGGGCGCGGGGGGGGCCGGTTACCTGGCCGTGGGGCGTGTCCATGGCCCGCGCCAGGCCCAGCACCGGGGGGGCCGCGGGGGGGGCCGCGGGGGGGTTACCTGGCTGTGGGGCGTGTCCATGGCCCCGCGCCAGGCCCAGCACCGGGGGGGCCGCGGGGAGGGGGGCGGGGGGGGCCGCGGGGGGGTTACCTGGCTGTGGGGCGTATCCATGGCCCGCGCCAGGCCCAGCACCGGGGGGGCGCGGGGGGGGCCGGTTACCTGGCCGTGGGGCGTGTCCATGGCCCGCGCCAGGCCCAGCACCGGGGGGGCCGCGGGGAGGGGACGGGGGGGGCCGCGGGGGGGTTACCTGGCCGTGGGGCGTGTCCATGGCCCGTGCCAGGCCCAGCACCGGGGGGGCCGCGGGGCGCACGGCGTCCGTCCCCGGCCCTGGTGGAAGCGCCGCAGGGGACACCACCTCGCTGGTGGCACAGAGCGAGCCGTGGGTCCTGGGGGGAGACGGGGGTCAGCCCCACACGGCCCCGCCCCCCACGCCCTCCCCAGCCTGGTCCCCCGGGGCCCCTCCCGCCCAGGCCCCCAGCCCCCCGGCCCCTACCCCCAGCCCCGGGGCCCCTCCCGCCCAGCCCCCAGCCCCTCCTGCCCGGCCCCCCGGCCCCCTCACCTGTAGTAGGCCAGCTGCAGCGCCACCTGGAAGAGGGAGTCGGGGCGCAGCCCCCAGCGCTTGGGGAGCCCCTGCCCGAACCCCCGGTAGGTGAAACAGCTGATGTCCAGGTCCGTGATCAGGCTGGGGGGAGAGAGATGTTAGATGGGGGGCTGGGACCCTCCGCCCCCCCAATACACCCTCCCCACCCCTCTGCCCCATCCTGACCCCCTGCTCCCCAATAGCCCCCCGCCGCTCCCCAACTTTCCCCTCCCCCTGTGAACCCCCATCCTCTCCCCGCACCGGGCCCCCCGGCTCTCACATGTCCAGGTTCTGTTTGGCTCGCTCGATGTCCCACTGGATCTCGGGGGTGATGTAGAAATACAGCTTGGGGGGCAGGGGCAGGGGCGTCATGGGGGCGCGCGCCGTGTCGGGGTCCTTGCTGCGGAGACCCCAGGGTCAGACGGGAGGATCCCCCCAAAATCACCATGCTGGGGGCACAACACTGCACCCCAAAAACAGCCTCCCCAAGTAGCATATTCTGCCCTCCCCCCCCCACAACTTCCCTCCCTTCCCAAGGCAGACAGTCCCGCCCCTTTCCCCACCCCCCAGGCAGGAAGTCCCGCCCCTTTCCCATTCCCAAAACAGGAAGTTCCACTCCATGCGCTCACCAGTCTACTCCAGCCCCACAGAGGTGGTACAGGGATCTCTCACCCCAATTCCACCTCCCCCCCACATGCTTCCCATTTTGGGATCCTCCCACTGCAGGACAAAATGGGGGATCTGGGGCTGCTGCTCCCTGAGACTGGACCTCCAATTACCCCCCCACCAGTTCAGAGGCTCCCCAACACAGAGGTAATTTGGGGTACAGGGAATGCCACCCCATAGGGAAGGGTGAACCCCCTCACCCCATCTTGGGGAGCCCCAACATTGGCACAGTTGGGGTACTGCCTTGTGGGGAGATGAAACCCCCAAATCTCCTCCTTCTCTCCATTATAAGAGAATCCCTAATTCAGAAGAATATTCGGGGGCTGCTTTATAGGGAGCCCCCTATAAACAAATCCTCTGTTAATATAAACAAATCCTCTGTTTCTATTGGGTCTCCCCAGGCTGGCCCTGTGGGATTGATCAGGGGGTCACAGGTCTGGGGACACCCCGAATGTCCTAGTTTAGGGGTTACCAGTAATCGAGGACATGGTCGATGATGGTGGCTATGGGGGCCCCCGTCGGCCACGGCCTGTTCATACAGCACCCCGCAAACGCCATCCTCCCCTACAATGAACTGGGGGCAGGGAACAAGAGACAGAAAGAAGGCGCATGAGGGTCAGGCCAGGTCCACAAGACAGGAAATCCCATCTCTCCCCTTCCACCGTAATCCCCAAACAGGAAGTCCCGCCTCTTTACTTGTACAAAACAGGAAGTCCCACCTCCCTATACACAGTCCCACCCTTGCAAGCCCAAACTAGGAAATCCCACCTCCCTCTCTACGTTTTCTTCAGCGCCCGAAATTAGGAAGTCCTGCCCCCACCCAGCACTCCAACACTGGAAGTCCCGCCCCCCTAGCTCCCAAAGCAGGAAGTCCCGCCCCCGCCTCACCTGCAGGGTCTTGTCGAACCAGCGGTTGCCGCTGTTGGAGTAGCTGCCGCCCCCGTGCAGCATCTGGGCGGCGACGCGGCTGGGGTAGCGCTCGTCCGACACCTTCAGCACCGGGGCGTCGAGGCAGACGGTGAAGAGGCTGCGCTGGATGCACCGGGCCGACTCCCGGTTCAGCGGTCTGGGGGCGGGGTCACCGGACGGGTCAGCCCCTCCCCCAAGCAGGATTTGAACCCAGATCCTCCCTGCTTTGGGGTCCTGCCCTTGTTACACCCCGTTCACTGCTGTCCCCCGGGCGACGGGGTCCCCCTTCAGCCCCTTCCAAAGCAGGAAGTCCCGCCTCCTTTCCCCCTCCCCCGTTACATCTGGAGATATACCTGGAGCCCCAGCCAGGTCTCCCAGGCCCGGGCCCCCCCTCCACCTCTCATGAGGGTGCGGCAGGCCTGGCCCAGCTTTTGGGGTCCCCAGGACCCCCATACCCTCACAAGGGTCCCCCGTACCTCTCATGAGGGTGCTGTAGGCCTGGCCCCAGGTGTGCCGGTGGTCCCCAGTCAGCACCCCCAGCGGCTCCTTGTCCGTCTTCCACGGACAGCCCCCGGACACGCTGCAGCTGCAGGTGCAGCTGGGTCCACGGTGAGGGGGGTCCCATCGCTGTTGTACACCTCCAGCTGGAAAAACTGGGGGCCGGGAGTCGGGTCAGCCCCCCAGCCCCGACCCAGACACCCTGCAAACGCCCCCTTTCCCCCACATACAGCTCAGAACCCCTCAGGAGTCAGCTAGCCCCACTCCCTACGTGGACACCCCCCAGTTGCCCCCACCCCGGGAACCCCAGACTCTGAGGGGGAGGTGCGGGGGGGACATACCTGGCCAGAGCGGGACTTGGGGGTGTCACTTGAGGGGGCTCTGGGGGGCACGTTTCCCAGGGGGGTCCCAGGGCAGGGACAGTTCTGGGGGCCGGGTCGGGGGCCCCGGGAGTACCTGGAAGTTGCGGACGACGGTGATGAAAGTGGGGGCCCGGCGCCCCGGGGGGGGCAGCAGGAGCCCGTCATGCTTGGGGCCGGGCAGGCGGCAGGAGGCGAAGAGGCGGCTGTACTGGGCCATGCACTGGGGGTGCCCCCCCCCGGTACTCCACCAGCAGAGCCTGCCTGGGGGGGGGGTACGTGAGACACACGGGGCAGAGCAACCCCCCAGTCCCGCCCCCGCATCGCCCCCTCCCTCACCCCCAGGGCCCCCCCCAGTCCCACCCCGCATCGCCCCCTCCCACACACCCCAGGGCCCCCCCAGTCCCCTCCCCCGCATCGCCCCCCCCTCACCCCGAGCCCCCCCAGTCCCGCCCCGCATCGCCCCCTCCCTCACCCCCAGGGCCCCCCCAGTCCCACCCGCATCGCCCCCTCCCTCATCCCAAGAGCCTCCCCTACCGCCTGGGTCCCATATAGCCCCTCCCCTCCCCCTGCCACCAAACTCTGATATCTAGTCCCCCAATAGAACCCCCCTTCTCCCAACCCTCCCCCGATGCGGGGGGGGGGGGGTCAGGCACTTACTGATCAATCTTAGCCTTGAAATCCAGCACCCCTGCGATGAGCTTCGCTGCAAACCTGGGGGGGAGGGGGGCGGGGGGGGAGTCACAGATCCACCGTGCCCCTCACTCCCAACCCGCAGCCCCCTGCCAGCCCATCCCTGGGCTTCCCCCACCCTGCCGGTGCCCCTCACTCCCAACCCGCAGCCCCCTGCCAGCCCATCCCTGGGCTTCCCCCACCCCTGCCGGTGCCCCTCACTGCTGACCCACAGCCCTCTGCCAGCCCATCCCTGGGCTCCGCCCTCCCGATAACCCACCGGAGCTGCCCCCTCCAGTCGCTGTAGTCCTGTTTGGGGAGCACGACGGCCGGGCTGGAGTGGACGGTGAGGGGGTAAGCGGCTCTCCAGATACGCGCTCTGCACCCACCAATCCGAGAGCTGGGGGTGGGGGGCGGGGAGGACAGACCAGGGTTAGAATCGGGGCTGGGGTCATGGGGCCTTTGACCTGAGCTCCCCCCTGTAGCTCTTCCCCCCCCAGGCTGAGACCTGGCACAACCTCATTGCACTGATGGGGCTGAGCAGCATCACCACCAGGAGCGCTGTCCCGGGACAGCCGTCCCAGCCAGGTCCCTCCCATCCCCTTCCACCTGGGTCTCCTGCCCCGGATGCCGGCGTTCCCACCGTCCCCCCATGTTCCCCGCAAAAAGCTCCAGGGACCCTCACAGGACTCCTGGGTTCCCCCACCTTTCACCCCTCCCCCCAAACTCCTGGGTTCTGCCTGCTCCAGCCCTGCCCAGGACTCCTGGGTTCCCCGCCCAGCTCCCCAAGCCCCGGACGCCTGGGTTCCCCCCAGCTCTACCCAGTTCTCCATGCGGGCGGCTCTGCGCTCCAGCTGGGCCTGCAGCCGCTCCCCCTCCCCGCCGGGCGCCCCGAACTCCTGCACCAGCTGCCGGGTTTTCCTCCAGCTCCTCGGGCGTGACCAGCACCTCCAGCGAGCGCAGGTACCGCTCCAGCGTCTGGGCCAGCGGCGGCACGGGCTGCCGGGGCAGCGGGAAGGACGAGGCCAGGCCCCGCGCGGGGGGCCGCTGCGGGACGGGAAAGGCTCGAAGGCACCAAGGACAACGGGCACCCGCCGCCCTGGGGCAACTGCAGCTGCCCCCGGAGCTGCAACTGGGAAGTCTCCAGTGCACCAGCTGGAACCCGGCGGGGCGGGCGGCCGGCCCCCCCCGGGGCTCCCCCCGCCCGGGGCTCCCCCCGGCCCCCCCCGGGGCTCCCCCCGGCCGCCCGCTCGCCCGGCCCCCCCGGCGCTCCCCCCGGTCCCCCCGGCGCTCCCCCCGGCCGCCCGCTCGCCCGCCCGGCCCCGCCCGCTCGCCCGCCCGGCTGCTCGCCCGGCCCCCCCCCGGTCCCCCCGGCGTTCCCCCCGGCCGCCCGCTCGCCCGGCCCCCCCCGGCCGCCCGCTCGCCCGGCCCCCCCGGGGCTCCCCCCGGCCGCCCGGCCCCCCCCCGGGGCTCCCCCCGGCCGCCCGGCCCCCCCCCGGGGCTCCCCGCGGCCGGCCGCTCGCCCGGCCCCCCCCGGTCCCCCCGGGGCTCCCCCCGGCCGCCCGCTCGCCCGGCCCCCCCCGGGGCTCCCCCCGGCCGCCCGCTCGCCCGGCCCCCCCCGGTCCCCCCGGCGCTCCCCCCAGCCGCCCGCTCGCCCGGCCCCCCCGGGGCTCCCCCCGGCCGCCCGCTCGCCCGGCCCCCCCGGGGCTCCCCCCGGTCCCCCCGGCGCTCCCCCCGGCCGCCCGCTCGCCCGGCCCCCCCGGGGCTCCCCGCGGCCGCCCGGCCCCCCCCCGGGGCTCCCCGCGGCCGGCCGCTCGCCCGGCCCCCCCCGGTCCCCCCGGCGCTCCCCCCGGCCGCCCGCTCGCCCGGCCCCCCCGGGGCTCCCCGCGGCCGCCCGGCCCCCCCCCCCGGGGCTCCCCGCGGCCGCCCGGCCCCCCCCCCCGGGGCTCCCCGCGGCCGCCCGGCCCCCCCCCCGGGGCTCCCCGCGGCCGGCCGCTCGCTAAGTGGGGGTGCCGCGACCCTCCACCTCAGCGGCGGGGTTGCAGAGGCAGCGGGGGACCCCGGCCAGCCGCAGGCCGCCTGCCGGGGGGTCCCCGCCGCCGTGAACCTGCCATTGGGACCGCTGCCAAGTCGGGGGGGGTCCCGCTCCCAAAGCGGCCAAGGCAACAGCCCCCCCCGCCCCCCCGGTCGTCAAGGCGTCAAGGCTGCGGCTGCAGCAAAACCCCTGGCGGTGGCCGCTCCGCACAAGCGCCCGCAGGGGCCCCGCAAAGGGCCGCACGCGCCCCCTGCCGCAAACGCAACAGCCCGCGCGCTCGCAAAGCCGCCCCCCCCCCGCTGCGAGCGGGGCACGTGCAGCCAGAGTCACCCCCGGCCCGGGGTGGGGGCCTCCCCCGCGCTGCAAAAGTTGCGACCCAGCCGGGGGGGGGGAGAGGCTTTGCAACCCCCCCCCCCGCAGGTTTGCAGCCCAGCAGCTGTTTGCAACGGGCCCCCCCCCCGCCGCCCCCGCCCACTCACCGGAGCGCGCGACCCCGCAGCTCGCCAGGGCTGCAGAAGGAAACCTCCAGCGCCCCATGCCCGGGGCGGGGGGGCGGCCAAGGGCCCCGCGGCTCGGCCGGGCGGGGTGCGGCCCTGACCCGGCTGCAATCCGCGGGCAGGAAGCCGACGCCGCTGCGGGGCCTGGTTGCGGGGGGCGGGCCGGCAGGAGGCGCTGCTGCAAAGACCCTCCGGGGCGCCCCTCCCCCAACGCAGCCCTCAACGGGGGGAGGGCGGGGCACCCGGACGCCTGGGTTCTCTCCCCAGCTGGGGGAGGGGAGGGGCAGCTGGGTTGGAGCGGGGGGGGGCTGGGAGCCAGGACACCTGGGTTCTCTCCCCAGCTCGGCCGCAGACTGTCTTTGGGACTTTGGGCCAATCACGGAATCACTCCCTGCCTCAGTTTCCCCAAGTGGGGATAATGATCCTTCCTGTGTCTAGTGAGACTGCGAGCTCCTGGCCTTCAGGGGACCAGCTCTCACTGAGTCACACCCCGGCGCGACGGGGCCCTGATCCGGGCCAGAGTCTGCGCAGCGCCCGGCGCGACGGGGCCCTGATCCCGGCCAGAGTCTGCGCAGCGCCCGGCGCGACGGGGCCCTGATCCGGGCCAGAGGCTGTGCAGCGCCCGGCGCGACGGGGCCCTGATAGCGCCCGGCGCGACGGGGGCCCTGATCCGGGCCAGAGTCTGCGCAGCGCCCGGCGTGACGGGGCCCTGATCCGGGCCAGAGTCTGTGCAGCGCCCGGCGCGACGGGGCCCTGATCCGGGCCAGAGTCTGTGCAGCACCCGGCGCGACGGGGCCCTGATCCGGGCCAGAGTCTGTGCAGCGCCCGGCGCGACGGGGCCCTCATCCGGGCCAGAGTCTGTGCAGCACCTGGCATGACGGGGCCCTGAATCCGGGCCAGAGTCTGTGCAGCGCCCGGCGCGACGGGGCCCTGATCCGGGCCAGAGGCTGTGGCAGCGCCCGGCGCGACGGGGCCCTCATCCGGGCCAGAGTCTGTTGCAGCACCCGGCGCGACGGGGCCCTGATCCGGGCCAGAGTCTGTGCAGCGCCCGGCGCGACGGGGGCCCTGATCCGGGCCAGAGTCTGTGCAGCACCCGGCGCGACGGGGCCCTGATCCGGGCCAGAGTCTGTGCAGCACCCGGCGCGACGGGGCCCTGATCCGGGCCAGAGTCTGTGCAGCGCCCGGCGCGACGGGGCCCTCATCCGGGCCAGAGTCTGTGCAGCACCCGGCGCGACGGAGCCCTGATCCCGGCCAGAGTCTGTGCAGCGCCCGGCGCGACGGGGCCCTGATCCGGGCCAGAGTCTGTGCAGCACCCGGCGCGACGGGGCCCTGATCCCGGCCAGAGTCTGTTGCAGCGCCCGGCGCGACGGGGCCCTGATCCCCGGCCAGAGTCTGTGCAGCGCCCGGCGCGACGGGGCCCTGATCCCGGCCAGAGTCTGTGCAGCGCCCGGCGCGACGGGGGCCCTGATCCGGGCCAGAGTCTGTGCAGCGCCCGGCGCGACGGGGGCCCTGATCCGGGCCAGAGTCTGTGCAGCACCCGGCGCGACGGGGCCCTGATCCGGGCCAGAGTCTGTGCAGCACCCGGCGCGACGGGGCCCCTGATCCCCGGCCAGAGTCTGTGCAGCGCCCGGCGCGACGGGGCCCTGATCCCGGCCAGAGTCTGTGCAGCACCTGGTGCGACGGGGCCCTGATCCAGGCCAGAGTCTGTGCAGCGCCCGGCGCGACGGGGCCCTGATCCCGGCCAGAGTCTGTGCAGCGCCCGGCGCGACGGGGCCCTGATCCCGGCCAGAGTCTGCGCAGCACCTGGCATGACGGGGCCCTGATCCCGTCCAGAGTCTGTGCAGCACCCGGCGCGACGGGGCCCTGATCCCGGCCAGAGTCTGTGCAGCGCCCGGCGCGACGGGGCCCTGATTCGGCCAGAGTCTGTGCAGCGCCCGGCGCGATGGGGCCCTGATCCGGGCCAGAGTCTGTGCAGCACCCGGCACGACGGGGCCCTGATCCCGGCCAGAGTCTGTGCAGCGCCCGGCGCGACGGGGCCCTGATCCGGGCCAGAGTCTGTGCAGCGCCCGGCCGCGACGGGGCCCTGATCCCGGCCAGAGTCTGTGCAGCACCCGGCGCGACGGGGCCCTGATCCGGGCCAGAGTCTGTGCAGCACCCGGCGCGACGGGGCCCTGATCCGGGCCAGAGTCTGTGCAGCGCCCGGCGCGACGGGGCCCTGATCCGGGCCAGAGTCTGTGCAGCGCCCGGCGCGACGGGGCCCTGATCCGGGCCAGAGTCTGTGCAGCACCCGGCGCGACGGGGCCCTGATCCGGGCCAGAGTCTGTGCAGCACCCGGCGCGACGGGGCCCTGATCCGGGCCAGAGTCTGTGCAGCGCCCGGCGCGACGGGGCCCTGATCCGGGCCAGAGTCTGTGCAGCGCCCGGCGCGACGGGGCCCTGATCCGGGCCAGAGTCTGTGCAGCACCTGGTGCGACGGGGCCCTGATCCGGGCCAGAGTCTGTGCAGCGCCCGGCATGACAGGGCCCTGATCCCGGCCAGAGTCTGTGCAGCACCCGGCGCGACGGGGCCCTGATCCCGGCCAGAGGCTGTGCAGCGCCCGGCGCGACGGGGCCCTGATCCGGGCCCAGAGTCTGTGCAGCGCCCGGCGCGACGGGGCCCTGATCCGGGCCAGAGTCTGTGCAGCGCCCGGCGCGACGGGGCCCTGATCCCGGCCAGAGTCTGTGCAGCGCCCGGCGCGACGGGGCCCCTGATCCCGGCCAGAGTCTGTGCAGCGCCCGGCGCGACGGGGCCCTGATCCGGGCCAGAGTCTGTGCAGCGCCCGGCGCGACGGGGCCCTGATCTCAGCCGGGGTCTGTGCAGCACCTGGTGCGACGGGGGCCCTGATCCCGGCCAGAGTCTGTGCAGCACCCGGCGCGACGGGGCCCTGATCCGGGCCAGAGTCTGTGCAGCACCTGGCATGATGGGGCCCTGATCCGGGCCAGAGTCTGTGCAGCACCCGGCGCGACGGGGCCCTGATCCGGGCCAGAGTCTGTGCAGCACCTGGCATGATGGGGCCCTGATCCGGGCCAGAGTCTGTGCAGCGCCCGGCGCGACGGGGCCCTGATCCCGCCAGAGTCTGTGCAGCGCCCGGCGCGACGGGGCCCTGATTCCGGCCAGAGTCTGTGCAGCACCCGGCGCGACGGGGCCCTGATCCGGGCCAGAGTCTGTGCAGCACCTGGCATGACGGGGCCCTGATCCCGGCCAGAGTCTGTGCAGCACCTGGTGCGACGGGGCCCTGATCCCGGCCAGAGTCTGTGCAGCGCCCGGCGCGACGGGGCCCTGATCCGGGCCAGAGTCTGTGCAGCGCCCGGCGCGACGGGGCCCTGATCCGGGCCAGAGTCTGTGCAGCGCCCGGCGCGACGGGGCCCTGATCCCGTCCAGAGTCTGTGCAGCACCCGGCGCGACGGGGCCCTGATCCGGGCCAGAGTCTGTGCAGCACCCGGCGCGACGGGGCCCTGATCCCGGCCAGAGTCTGTGCAGCGCCCGGCGCGACGGGGCCCTGATCCGGGCCAGAGTCTGTGCAGCACCCGGCGCGACGGGGCCCTGATCCCGGCCAGAGTCTGTGCAGCGCCCGGCGCGACGGGGCCCTGATCCCGGCCAGAGTCTGTGCAGCACCCGGCGCGACGGGGCCCTGATCCCGGCCAGAGTCTGGGCAGCACCTGGTGCGACGGGGCCCTGATCCCGGCCAGAGTCTGTGCAGCGCCCGGCGCGACGGGGCCCTGATCCCGGCCAGAGTCTGCGCAGCACCCGGCGCGACGGGGCCCTGATCCCGGCCAGAGTCTGCGCAGCGCCCGACACGACGGGGCCCTGATCCCGGCCAGAGTCTGTGCAGCACCCGGCGCGACGGGGCCCTGATCCGGGCCAGAGGCTGTGCAGCACCCGGCGCGACGGGGCCCTGATCCGGGCCAGAGTCTGTGCAGCGCCCGGCGCGACGGGGCCCTGATCCGGGCCAGAGTCTGTGCAGCGCCCGGCGCGATGGGGCCCTGATCCCGGCCAGAGTCTGTGCAGCACCCGGCGCGACGGGGCCCTGATCCCGGCCAGAGTCTGTGCAGCACCTGGTGCGACGGGGCCCTGATCCCGGCCAGAGTCTGTGCAGCACCCGGCGCGACGGGGCCCTGATCCGGGCCAGAGTCTGCGCAGCACCCGGCGTGACGGGGCCCTGATCCGGGCCAGAGTCTGCGCAGCACCCGGCGTGACGGGGCCCTGATCCGGGCCAGAGTCTGTGCAGCACCTGGCGCGACGGGGCCCTGATCTCAGCCGGGTCTGTGCAGCGCCCGGCGCGACGGGGCCCTGATCCGGGCCAGAGTCTGTGCAGCGCCCGGCGCGACGGGGCCCTGATCCGGGCCAGAGTCTGTGCAGCGCCCGGCGCGACGGGGCCCTGATCCGGGCCAGAGTCTGTGCAGCGCCCGGCGCGACGGGGCCCTGATCCGGGCCAGAGTCTGTGCAGCGCCCGGCGCGACGGGGCCCTGATCCGGGCCAGAGTCTGTGCAGCACCTGGTGCGACGGGGCCCTGATCCGGGCCAGAGTCTGTGCAGCGCCCGGCGCGACGGGGCCCTGATCCCGGCCAGAGTCTGTGCAGCACCGGCGCGACGGGGCCCTGATCCGGGCCAGAGTCTGCGCAGCACCCGGCATGACGGGGCCCTGATCCGGGCCAGAGTCTGTGCAGCACCTGGCGCGACGGGGCCCTGATCTCAGCCGGGGTCTGTGCAGCGCCCGGCGCGACGGGGCCCTGATCCGGGCCAGAGTCTGTGCAGCGCCCGGCGCGACGGGGCCCTGATCCGGGCCAGAGTCTGTGCAGCACCCGGCGCGACGGGGCCCTGATCCGGGCCAGAGTCTGTGCAGCACCCGGCGCGACGGGGCCCTGATCCCGGCCAGAGTCTGTGCAGCGCCGGCGCGACGGGGCCCTGATCCGGGCCAGAGTCTGTGCAGCGCCCGGCGCGACGGGGCCCTGATCCGGGCCAGAGTCTGTGCAGCACCTGGTGCGACGGGGCCCCTGATCCGGGCCAGAGTCTGTGCAGCGCCCGGCGCGACGGGGCCCTGATCCCGGCCAGAGTCTGTGCAGCACCCGGCGCGACGGGGCCCTGATCCCGGCCAGAGTCTGTGCAGCACCCGGCGCGACGGGGCCCTGATCCCGGCCAGAGTCTGTGCAGCACCCGGCGCGACGGGGCCCTGATCCCGGCCAGAGTCTGTGCAGCACCTGGTGCGACGGGGCCCTGATCCCGGCCAGAGTCTGTGCAGCACCCGGCGCGACGGGGCCCTGATCCGGGCCAGAGTCTGTGCAGCACCTGGCGCGACGGGGCCCTGATCCCGGCCAGAGTCTGTGCAGCGCCCGGCGCGACGGGGCCCTGATCCCGGCCAGAGTCTGTGCAGCGCCTGGCGCGACGGGGCCCTGATCCCGGCCAGAGTCTGTGCAGCGCCCGGCGTGACGGGGCCCTGATCCGGGCCAGAGTCTGTGCAGCACCTGGCGCGACGGGGCCCTGATCTCAGCCGGGGTCTGTGCAGCGCCCGGCGCGACGGGGGCCCTGATCCGGGCCAGAGTCTGTGCAGCGCCCGGCGCGACGGGGCCCTGATCCGGGCCAGAGTCTGTGCAGCGCCCGGCGCGACAGGGCCCTGATCCGGGCCAGAGTCTGTGCAGCACCCGGCGCGACGGGGCCCTGATCCCGGCCAGAGTCTGTGCAGCGCCCGGCGCGACGGGGCCCTGATCCGGGCCAGAGTCTGTGCAGCGCCCGGCGCGACGGGGCCCTGATCCGGGCCAGAGTCTGTGCAGCACCTGGTGCGACGGGGCCCTGATCCGGGCCAGAGTCTGTGCAGCGCCCGGCGCGACGGGGCCCTGATCCCGGCCAGAGTCTGTGCAGCACCCGGCGCGACGGGGCCCTGATCCGGGCCAGAGTCTGCGCAGCACCCGGCATGACGGGGCCCTGATCCGGCCAGAGTCTGTGCAGCACCTGGCGCGACGGGGCCCTGATCTCAGCCGGGGTCTGTGCAGCGCCCGGCGCGACGGGGCCCTGATCCGGGCCAGAGTCTGTGCAGCGCCCGGCGCGACGGGGCCCTGATCCGGGCCAGAGTCTGTGCAGCACCCGGCGCGACGGGGCCCTGATCCGGGCCAGAGTCTGTGCAGCACCCGGCGCGACGGGGCCCTGATCCCGGCCAGAGTCTGTGCAGCGCCCGGCGCGACGGGGCCCTGATCCGGGCCAGAGTCTGTGCAGCGCCCGGCGCGACGGGGCCCTGATCCAGGGCCAGAGTCTGTGCAGCACCTGGTGCGACGGGGCCCTGATCCCGGCCAGAGTCTGTGCAGCACCCGGCGCGACGGGGCCCTGATCCGGGCCAGAGTCTGTGCAGCGCCCGGCGCGACGGGGCCCTGATCCCGGCCAGAGTCTGTGCAGCACCCCGGCGCGACGGGGCCCTGATCCCGGCCAGAGTCTGTGCAGCACCCGGCGCGACGGGGCCCCCTGATCCCGGCCAGAGTCTGTGCAGCGCCCGGACGCGACGGGGCAATCCCGGCCAGAGTCTGTGCAGCGCCCGGCGCGACGGGGCCCTGATCCCGGCCAGAGTCTGTGCAGCGCCCGGCGCGACGGGGCCCTGATCCCGGCCAGAGTCTGTGCAGCGCCCGGTGCGACGGGGCCCTGATCCGGGCCAGAGTCTGTGCAGCACCTGGCGCGACGGGGCCCTGATCCCGGCCAGAGTCTGTGCAGCGCCCGGCGCGACGGGGCCCTGATCCCGGCCAGAGTCTGTGCAGCGCCCGGCGCGACGGGGCCCTGATCCCGGCCAGAGTCTGTGCAGCACCCGGCGCGACGGGGCCCTGATCCGGGCCAGAGTCTGTGCAGCGCCCGGCATGACAGGGCCCTGATCCCGGCCAGAGTCTGTGCAGCACCTGGCGCGACGGGGCCCTGATCCCGGCCAGAGTCTGTGCAGCACCCGGCGCGACGGGGCCCTGATCCGGGCCTGAGTCTGTGCAGCACCCGGCATGACAGGGCCCTGATCCCGGCCAGAGTCTGTGCAGCACCCGGCGCGACGGGGCCCTGATCCCGGCCAGAGTCTGCGCAGCACCCGGCGCGACGGGGGCCCTGATCCGGGCCAGAGTCTGTGCAGCACCCGGCGCGACGGGGCCCTGATCCGGGCCAGAGTCTGTGCAGCACCTGGCATGACGGGGCCCTGATCTCGGCCAGAGTCTGTGCAGCGCCCGGCGCGACGGGGCCCTGATCCGGGCCAGAGTCTGTGCAGCACCCGGCGCGACGGGGCCCTGATCCGGGCCAGAGTCTGTGCAGCGCCCGGCGCGACGGGGCCCTGATCCGGGCCAGAGTCTGTGCAGCGCCCGGCGCGATGGGGCCCTGATCCCGGCCAGAGTCTGTGCAGCACCCGGCGCGACGGGGCCCTGATCCCGGCCAGAGTCTGTGCAGCACCCGGCGCGACGGGGCCCTGATCCGGGCCAGAGTCTGTGCAGCGCCCGGCATGACAGGGCCCTGATCCCGGCCAGAGTCTGTGCAGCACCTGGCGCGACGGGGCCCTGATCCCGGCCAGAGTCTGTGCAGCACCCGGCGCGACGGGGCCCTGATCCGGGCCTGAGTCTGTGCAGCACCCGGCATGACAGGGCCCTGATCCCGGCCAGAGTCTGTGCAGCACCCGGCGCGACGGGGCCCTGATCCCGGCCAGAGTCTGCGCAGCACCCGGCGCGACGGGGCCCTGATCCGGGCCAGAGTCTGTGCAGCGCCCGGCGTGACGGGGCCCTGATCCGGGCCAGAGTCTGTGCAGCACCCGGCGCGACGGGGCCCTGATCCGGGCCAGAGTCTGTGCAGCACCTGGCATGACGGGGCCCTGATCTCGGCCAGAGTCTGTGCAGCGCCCGGCGCGACGGGGCCCTGATCCGGGCCAGAGTCTGTGCAGCGCCCGGCGCGACGGGGCCCTGATCCGGGCCAGAGTCTGCGCAGCACCCGGCATGACGGGGCCCTGATCCGGGCCAGAGTCTGCGCAGCACCCGGCGCGACGGGGCCCTGATCCGGGCCAGAGTCTGCGCAGCACCCGGCGCGACGGGGCCCTGATCTCAGCCGGGGTCTGTGCAGCACCTGGTGCGACGGGGCCCTGATCCCGGCCAGAGTCTGTGCAGCACCCGGCGCGACGGGGCCCTGATCCCGGCCAGAGTCTGTGCAGCGCCCGGCGCGACGGGGCCCCTGATCCCGGCCAGAGTCTGTGCAGCGCCCGGCGCGACGGGGCCCCTGATCCCGTCCAGAGTCTGTGCAGCGCCCGGCGCGACGGGGCCCTGATCCGGGCCAGAGTCTGTGCAGCACCTGGCATGACGGGGCCCTGATTCCGGCCAGAGTCTGTGCAGCACCTGGTGCGACGGGGCCCTGATCCGGGCCAGAGTCTGTGCAGCACCCGGCGCGACGGGGCCCTGATCCCGGCCAGAGTCTGTGCAGCGCCCGGCATGACGGGGCCCTGATCCCGGCCAGAGTCTGTGCAGCACCCGGCGCGACGGGGCCCTGATCCGGGCCAGAGTCTGTGCAGCACCTGGCATGACGGGGCCCTGATCCCGGCCAGAGTCTGTGCAGCGCCCGGCGCGACGGGGCCCTGATCTCAGCCGGGGTCTGTGCAGCGACCGTCATGACGGGGCCCTGATCCCGTCCAGAGTCTGTGCAGCGCCCGGCGCGACGGGGGCCCTGATCCGGGCCAGAGTCTGTGCAGCACCCGGCGCGACGGGGCCCTGATCCGGGCCAGAGTCTGTGCAGCGCCCGGCGCGACGGGGCCCTGATTTTGGCCAGGGCTCCCATTATGACCCTAGGACGGAGCCAGTGGAATTTGTGTTCCCCTTTTCTTGGGCCTTGGAAAGGAACCAGACTCAGGTTTTCGCTCCGTGACACCCTGGGAAGGTTGACGCGGCTCCTGGAAAGTCCCGGCCAGGCCTCAACCCTTCGTCTCAGCCTCTTCCCCGAGCTCTCACTGGTCATGGGCGCGTCCAGAGCCGGTTCACGCTTTCCACCGACGGTTTGTGTCATGGGGTTAGCATGGGGTGAGCATCAGTAAACCCCACTCCCCTCCCAGCACCAGGAGAGAACCCAGGAGTCCTGGTGCCGAGCCCCCACCAGATCTAACACCAGCCCGCACTCCCCTCTCAGGGCACTTGACACATTTGAGTGACCGTCTGAGGAAAAAGAACAGGACTCGTGGCACTTTAGAGACTAACCAATTTATTTGAGCATGAGCTTTCATGGGCTACAGCTGAGCATTCGTGAGCATCCGATGCAGTGAGCCGTAGCCCATGAAAGCTTACGCTCAAATAAATGTGTTACTCCCTAAGGTGTCACGAGTCCTCCTGTTCTTTTTGCGGATACAGACTAACACGGCTGCTACTCTGAAGTCTGAGGAAGTTTCTGATCTGGTGTGAAGCCCGGTTCCCCTTTGCGATCCTGGTTCCCCTTTGCGATCCCAGTTCCCCTTTGCGATCCTGGTCCCAGTCGGAGGGAAATGAAACCCAGCTGGTGGTGAAGATCTGGCTGGAAAAGCCACAGCAGGGCTGGGTCGGACCAGACCCAAGCCGGCCAGCCCCCCGGAGCGCTGCCCGGAGAGGTAAGGACCGGCCCAGCCCTATTATTGGGCTAGTGGTCGTTAATATCTGTTCACTGACTCACCTTTGTATTTTCGCTACCTCGCGATTAACGAACCGAGCTCAGAGTTAGCAGGGTTCCCAGGCACATGTCAGCGCAGCCCTCGGAATTAATACAACTCTCCCTGAGCAAACGATCTCTTCTTACTGCTCCTCAGCAGCGCTGTCTTTCGTACTATCTGATTATTTCGCTGATAAATACAGCGGCGTGTGCATGAGGTCGTTGGACAGGCCCAGACTCCCTCTGATCCGGAGTAGATGTGGTGAGATCCGGCGTTGTATTCCTAGGTAGGGTCTAGAGCTCTGAGCTGGTCGGGCAGAAAGACTCATGAGCGTTTCTTCATCAAACTCGATTTTATTATCGTCATCGTTATCGTATCGGATGAGTCATTAATGCGGCGATTTCCTCAGACTCATTTGCATCGATCTGGGGATCTCTCTGTTCTGCGCAGAGCCGGCGAGTTCTTTCCTTCTCTTCTGGCCCCGGTCGTGCGGCGGCCGACTCGCCGGTTGTCTCGGAAAGGGACCCGTCGGCCGGCCGTCCTCTTCTGCTTGAGTCGACGCATCGGTTTATTCGCTACACGCCTGTGCCGTAATTAATGAGGCTTTTTCGTCAGGCTTTTCAGTGCCCCTGGGTTTTGGTGGCTGGACATAGAGTCAGTAATGCGTCTTGGTTTCCGCGGCCCTCGGCTCTGTTTCATTACCCAGGCGCTGGTGGCTGGTAACTGCGCCGGGCCTGTAGCTGTCGCCTGCCGTTACCGTGCGCTTTTGCCGCCTTTGTCTTGAGACCGGAGGGTTGATTCGAGCCGGCAGCCGCCGGTGCGTCAGCCCCTGTCTTGTGATGGGTCCTGTGCTCTGGCCGGGGGCCGACCGGTCATCGCGCCGGTGGGTGCCCGGCCGGGCTCCGTCTTTCCGACCAGTACGGCATCCCTCCGGAGTGGTGCTAACTCCGCCCCGCACGGGCAGCCGGCTGGCGTGGGAGTCTTAGGTGATTCTCGCATCGGGTGACCAGATAGCAAGTGTACAGAATCGGGACGGGGTGGGGGGCAATAGGAGCCTATAGAAGAAAGGCCCCAAAATCTGGACTGTCCCTTTCAAATCGGGACGTCTGGTGACCCTGTTCTCGCGGGACCCCTGACACTCACGGCTTTGACTGGGTCCCGCCCCGTTGCCGCTCGGGAGACGGCGCGAAACGAATGCGGGAGCCCACGGCGGGAGGGCCTGGCTCGTGTCCCGGCCGTGTTAGTATCAGGGGCTGTGATCCCCCCCCTTGTGCCCAGCGATTTCTCGGCCTGCAGGGCAGAGGGGCTGGAACTAGGGGGGCTGGGGGGCGGACGCACCCCCAGCTTGACAGGGTTTCCATCCTCCCCGGGGGTCCAGCTTGGTTCAGTGACTCTCAGCCCCCCACGGTACCCACACAGCCAAGGCCCCTGCTCCGGGCCGGCTCCGCAGGGCTCTGCCTGGGGCAAGTTCCGGCTTTTCCCGGGTTTCCCCTTCTCCTTCCCGGCCTCTCCAGCGGCCCTTGACAAGCCCTTCCCCGGCGCCCAGTGTTTGCCCTGCAAGCGGGCTCGCGTGCCAGCTCCTGGAGAGCGGGCCGGGAGCCAGGACGCCTGGGTTCTCTCCCAGCTCTGGGGGGGTGGGACCCAGGACTCCTGGGTTCTCTCTTGGCTCTGGGAGGGGGGGCCGGGAGCCAGGACGCCTGGGTTCTCTCCCAGCTCTGGGGGGGCCGGGAGCCAGGACGCCTGGGTTCTCTCCCAGCTCTGGGAGGGGAGTGTGGGCTAGTGTATTAGAGTGGGGGCGGGGCTCGGAGCCAGGACTCCTGGGTTCTTTCTCTCCCCAGCTCTGGGAGGGGAGCGGGGGCTGGTGGCTTAGAGCAGGGGGGGCTGGGAGCCAGGACTCCTGGGTTCTCTGCCAGCTCCGGCGGGGGGCATCCAGGGCGGGGGGGGCCGTGGAATTCTCAGACATCCGTTGCTAGGGAAGCCTGCGCGGTTGCCGGGGGCGACTTCCGGAACTGACGCGGGGCGGGGGGGGCGCGGGAAGTAAACAAGGGACCGGCCGGATCGCGGGGTGAGATCCGCCCCCCGGCCGTGGGGGAGGGGCCGCCGCTGTGCATTCAAGGGGGGGCGGGGAGAGGATCCAGGCGCCCTGGCCCCTGAAAGAGGGAGGGGCTGAAATCCCCCCCGGGGTACGGGGGATTTTGGGGTCCTCCCCGGAGCCCCCGGGTGCATTACGGGGGACCCGCCTGGCTGCAGGGGGGCAAAGCGGGGGGGGCACAGAGGCGGGGGGGCTAGAAACTTTGCAGTGGGGGTGACCCTCAAAGGGCCCCTTCTCCGTAGCGGGGGGGGGTCTGAGAAAGGGGGTGAACTGACCTGCATTGCACCCCCATTGGGAGCCGGACTCCTGGGTCCCACCCCGGCGCGGCGCGGGGAGGGGAGGAAAGGGGGGTCTAGTGGTTCGGGGGTGGGGCTGGGAGCCCGGACGCCTGGGTTCTCTCCCAGCTCTGGGAGGGGAGAGGGGGCTGGTGGGTTAGAGCAGGGGGGCTGGGAGCCCGGACGCCTGGGTTCTCTCCTCCCTGCTTGCAAAACGGGGGTGCAGTGGAGGGGGAGGTGAATTTGGGGGGGTGCACCTTAAACTGTCTCTCTCTCTCCTGCCCAGACCCCCCTGCGCCTTGGTGGGATTCCAGGACGATGAGCCGACCCCAGAGGATCTGGGGGGCGCTGGCCCCCCTCTTCCTCCTCCTCCCCCTCGGCGCCGCCTACAAGCCGGTCGTGGTCGTGCACGGCCTTTTCGACAGCCCCTCGGACTTCAGCCCGCTGCTGCACTTCATCAACCAGGTCCGCCGGACGCCTGGGTCCCCACCCCGGGCGCCTGGGTCTCTCCCCGGCTCGGAGGAGGGGGGGGGAGTGGGGCCTAGTGGTTGGGGGGGGGCTGGGAGCCAGGACTCCTGGGTTCTCTCCCAGCTGTGGGCGGGACAGGGGCAGATGAGCAGAGGGTGGATTTTGCCAGCCCCAGCCCAGCTGACTCAGGGCCCTGGAGCGAAACAAGCAGGTAGAAAAACAACCCAGAGACACCCTTGGCGTGAGGGGAACATGGGCAGTGGGGTGTAGGAGTTAGACCAGATATTCAGCACTTCTGGGTTCTCTCCCCGGCTCTGGGAAGGGAGTGGGATCTGGTGGGTTAGAGGAAGGGGGGGCTGGGAGCCAGGACTCCTGGGTTCTCTCCCGGCTCCACTCTGGGGGCTCAGAGCAGGGTGGGGCTCGGACGCCTGGGTTCCATTCCCCACGCACTGTGTGACCTCAGGCATGTCCTTCCTCTCTCCCTGCCTCAGTTTCCCTCCTGTAACACAGACTGGGCCTGGCAAGCGGCTTGAGTCTGTCTGAGTGCAAAGTTTGTTTTAAACTCTGAAGATAAATGCCAAGTGAAATCAGTTCTCTCCAATCCCCACCCACGCAGGAATCAACAGAGCTGTGGGGGGAGCCCAGGGCTGGGCTGGCAGGGGGCTGCGGGTCGGGAGTGAGGGGCAGCGGCGGAGCAGGGGGCTGCGGGTCGGGAGTGAGGGGCACCGGCAGAGCAGAGGGGGGGCAGGGCTGGGCTAGCAGGGGGCTGCGGGTCGGGAGTGAGGGGCACCGGCGGAGCAGGGGGCTGCGGGTCGGGAGTGAGGGGCACCGGCGGAGCAGGGGGCTGCGGGTCGGGAGTGAGGGGCACCGGCAGAGCAGAGGGGGGGCAGGGCTGGGCTAGCAGGGGGCTGCGGGTCGGGAGTGAGGGGCACCGGCGGAGCAGGGGGCTGCGGGTCGGGAGTGAGGGGCACCGGCAGAGCAGAGGGGGGCAGGGCTGGGCTCTTACCCGTCTCTCCCTGGCACAGACCCACCCGGGCACCAACGTGACGGTCGTGGATCTCTTTGACCACAGCCAGAGCCTGA
>NW_027554352.1:28797-86995 GCF_965152235.1 Eretmochelys imbricata | reverse complement strand
TACATCATGAAGTTCCCAAGCTGTATTAAGTCACCGTTCAGCTGTAAGCTTTTGAAATGCTTTGTCCAGTGGTACGAAGGTTTCAGAGTTACAAACGACCGTCCTTCCCGAGGGATTCGTAACGCTTGAGGCTCTGCCGTAGCTAATACCTGTCCAACAGCTGTGGGTCAGTCCTCTCCTGACAGGGGGTTTCCCGGACTCGCAGTGTGTTTCAGTAACAGACATGCAGTAAAATCTCATCGCTCCTTAGGCTGCGTTGATGCGCATGGTTTAACGGGACGGTGATAGTCAGCAGATTATGGCTTTTCAAATGACACCTCGCTGTCGCTGGGTGTTGGCCGGGGGGCCGCATGCGCAGGTAGAGGGGTCCTTCCCCGAAGAGATCCGTCTAGACCAAGCGTGGGAGAGGAAACTGAGGCACAGAGGGGAAGGGACTTGCCCAAGCAGGCCGGTGGCAGAGCCAAGGGATGAAACCCAGGAGTCCTGGCTCCCAGCCCCACCCCCCCAACCATCAGATCCCACTGTCTTCCCAGAGCCGGGGAGAGAACCCAGGAGTCCAGGCTCCCAGCCCCCGGCTCTAACCACTAGACCCCACTCCCTTCCCAGAGCCGGGGAGAGACCCCAGGAGTCCAGGCTCCCAGGCCCTCCCCGCTCTAATCACTAGACCCCATTCCCTTCCCAGAGCTGGGGAGAGAACCCAGGAGTCCTGGCTCCCAGCCCCCCCCCCGGCTCTAAGCACTAGACCCCACTGCCCTCCCTAGAACTGGACCTCCATGACCATACATGCGTGCTCAAAGACACTGCCATTCACCCTGCTCTCTCGGGGGCCCATGGGGGTCACTAGCTGGCAGTCCCCCCCCATCCCCCCGGGAGGAGGCGGAGGTCTCCGTCCCGCCCTGATTTCCTCTCCCTCCCTTCCCCCCCACGCCCAGGTGAGCCAGTGGTACGAGCTGGTGGTGTTCACGGCCAGCATGGAGATCTACGGCTCCGCGGTGGCGGACAAGCTGGACAACAACAGGAGTATCCTCAAGAGAAGGTATTACCGGCAGGTGAGTGGGGGGCGGGGCGTGGGGCAGGGGGGGAGTAGGATGGGGAAGGAGGGGAGAGGCTTGGGGGCAGTGGGGGGCGGGGCTTTGGAGAGCAGAGTGGGGGAGGGGCTTAGAGAAAGCAGGGTTGGGGAGCTTAGGGGGATCAGGGTGGAGGGGCTGGGAGAGAGGTGGGCTGGGGGCGGAGCTTAGAGGGGGCTGGGGGCGGGGCTTTGGACAGACGAGCTGGTGGGTGATGGACCAGGAGCTCGAGAAGGGGGTGGGGCTTCAATTGCATGCTGGGTGGCAGCTGGGGTGCCCCTGCGTTCCCTCCCCCCCCCGGATGCTGGGGTCTCACCGGCTGGGTGGGGTGCTCCCCCTCTCTGAGCACGGCCCCGGGGGCCCGGCTACGGGGTGGGAGGCGTGTGGGGCATTGGGGGGCACCCCAGGGCTTTGCAGCTACTCACCCCCCCCCCTTGCCTGTCCCCCCTCCAGCACTGCACTTTGGAGCTGGGCAGCTACATTAAGGACCTGGCGGTGGTGCACAGCGACCTGTCGAGTGTCGTCATCCTGGACAACTCGCCGGGTGCCTACCGGAGCCATCCAGGTATGAGCCAGAGCCCCCCCGCCCCCCCCCCCCCGGGGCCGGGAGAGAACCCAGGAGTCCTGGCTTCCAGCCCCCCACTCCCTGCCCAGGACCTGGAGAGAACCCAGGAGTCCTGGCTTCCAGCCCCCCACTCCCTGCCCAGGACCAGGAGAGAACCCAGGAGTCCTGGCTTCCACCCCCCACGCTAACAACCAGCGCCCCACTCCCTGCCCAGGACCAGGAGACAACCCAGGAGTCCTGGCTTCCACCCCCCACGCTAACAACCAGCGCCCCACTCCCTGCCCAGGACCAGGGGAGAACCCAGGAGTCCTGGCTTCCACCCCCCGCGCTAACAACCAGCCCCCCACTCCCTGCCTAGGACCAGGAGACAACCCAGGAGTCCTGGCTCTGAGCCCCCACTCACCCCCGCCCGGGGCCGGGAGAGAACCCAGGAGTCCTGGTTCCCGGCCCCCACTCCCCCCCGCTCGGGGCCGGGAGAGAACCCAGGAGTCCTGGCTCCCGGCCCCCACTCCCCCCCGCCCGGGGCCGGGAGAGAACCCAGGAGTCCTGGCTCCCGGCCCCCACTCCCCCCCGCCCGGGGCCGGGAGAGAACCCAGGAGTCCTGGCTCCCGGCCCCCACTCCCCCCGCCGCCCGGGGGCCGGGAGAGAACCCAGGAGTCCTGGCTCCCGGCCCCCACTCCCCCCCGCCCGGGGCCGGGAGAGAACCCAGGAGTCCTGGCTCCCGGCCCCCACTCCCCCCCGCCCGGGGCCGGGAGAGAACCCAGGAGTCCTGGCTCCCGGCCCCCCACTCCCCCCCGCCCGGGGCCGGGAGAGAACCCAGGAGTCCTGGCTCCCGGCCCCCACTCCCCCCCGCCCGGGGCCGGGAGAGAACCCAGGAGTCCTGGCTCCCGGCCCCCCACTCCCCCCCGCCCGGGGCCGGGAGAGAACCCAGGAGTCCTGGCTCCCGGCCCCCACTCCCCCCCGCCCGGGGCCGGGAGAGAACCCCAGGAGTCCTGGCTCCCGGCCCCCACTCCCCCGCGCCCGGGGCCGGGAGAGAACCCAGGAGTCCTGCCTCCCGGCCCCCACTCCCCCCCGCCCGGGGCCGGGGAGAGAACCCAGGAGTCCTGCCTCCCGGCCCCCACTGCCCCCCCCGCCCGGGGCCGCGAGACAACCCAGGCGTCCTGGCTCCCAGCCCTCCCTGCTCTAACCCAGCAGCCCCCCACCCACGCCTCTCCAGGAGGGGTGTTGCCCTTCTCCCGATTGCGGGAGGGTCTCTCCTCCCCACCCCCGTCCCATGTCCTGACTGAGGGGGAAGTGGCTCCTCCCAAATGGACCATGAGCCACAGAGCCCCCTCCGGGGTTGTGCTGGGACCCGGGGGGGGGGGCGGGGGGGCTGCATGTGGGTGTGTGGTACTGACCTGGACTCTGGGGGGGCGCGGGGGGGAACGTACACCTCCCCTTCTGCAGTTGGCCGGCGCCGCCCCTTTAAGAGGTGTCCGTCTGTCCCTGTCTCCTAGACAACGCCATCCCCATCAAGTCGTGGTTCAGCGACCCCAGCGACACCGCCCTGCTCAACCTGCTGCCCATGCTGGACGCCTTGAGGTACCCGCCGCCGGGGGGCCAGGACGCCTGGGTTCTCGCCCCACCGCCACGAGGGGGGTGGGGGCTGGTGGGTTAGAGCAGGGGGGACTGGGAGCCAGAACTCCTGGGTTCTCTCCCTGGCTCTGGGAGGGTAGCGGGAGCTAGGGATTAGAGCAGAGGGGGGGTGCTGGGAGCCAGGACGCCTGGGTCCCCGCCCTGGCTCCGCTTAACAGCCTGCACTGCTCTGCGTTGGGTGCCATCGGTGACCATGCCAAAGGCCTGAGATCCAAGCGGTCGCAGGCTGACCCGTATCCAGTAGCCCCCCGACCTGCGCTGCAGAGCCCAGGCTGGATGAGCAGGATGCTCCGGTGTCGGGCTGAGCCCCGAATCCCTGCCGGGCGCCCTCCTTCCTGGGGTGGCGTCTCCGCCTGCCTGGGTTACGACCCATTCGTGGCCCGACCCTCCAGGAACGTTTTTTTCCAGCCCCATTAGGGTTTTGGCCTTCACAACATCCTGTGGCAAGGAGTTCCACAGGTGAATTATTAGGCCGAGATCCAGCGAGGGGATCCTTTGACACTGGACACGGTCCCTGTACTCTGTGCCAGTACCTAGGGGTGACTAGGTCAAAGGGGGCTGGTTAATTAGAGCAGGAGGGCTGGGATTCAGGACTCCTGGGTTCTCTTCTAATGCTTCCTTTCCCCTCCTCAGGTTCACAGCAGACGTGCGGTCGGTGCTGAGCCGGAACCTCCATCAGCACCGCCTCTGGTGACGTCAGCACCTCCTTTCTTCGGGCGTGGGCCCCTGACCTCCGCTGTATCCCACCGCTGCCACCACCACTTCTCCCCTCCCCCGCGACATGGACTCCGCCCCCGGCTTTGTGGACTCTGGAGAAGAGCAGAGGCGGGGGCGAGGGGTGTTTATAAAACACCGAACCCCGCCCCCCCCCATTCCCCACCGACAAACGACTCCCCCCCCCACCTCCTGGGGACTGACTGGGCGGGCGGAGCTTACCCGGCAGCTGGACAAAGAAAGGGGGTGTGAAACTCTGTGGCGCGCGGATGGACGTGTCTCATCAGGCTGGGGGCTGGTTTTACAAGACCCCCCCCCGCCCCCCTTGGCCTTGTACAAAGACCTCGTTTTTTTTTCTTTTCGTTTCCTTTTTCGTTCCGTTCTTCCTTCTCCTTCGCGCCCCCCCCCCGGGGCGGAACGGGAGGCTAGCAACCTGGAGCCGCTTGATATATGGGGGGGGGGCTTGGGTCTCGGATCCGGACCCAAGGGACGACCCTTCGCTGGTTTCTCAGACGCGGGTGGGGGGGGGAGGAAAACCCAGGAGACAAATTATAGCCGCTAAGCAAGGCCAGAACCGGTGCTGTGTTCAGAGAGTTCTTACTGGGGGGGGGGGTTCACTGCCCCCCCCCCAAGCCCGTTCCAGATGTTCAACAGCTGGAGTCTTGTGCAGGGAGAGGGAAGGATGCGGGCCCTGCCTCAGGGTGGGGGGGGGGGAGTGGGGGCTGGTGGGTTAGAGCAGGGCGGTCTGGGAGCCCGGACTCCTGGGTTCTCTCCTTGGCTCTGGGAGGGGCGGTGCTGGGGACGCAGGTGAGTGCTGGGGAAGCTGCAGCCGGGGGGGGGGGGGGCGGGGGACTGCTAGGGGTCAGTGCCCAGTTGGTTCACAAGCGGCAGGCCTCCGTGCCTCAGTTTCCCCAGCTGCCAGAGGCACAGAGCTCCTGTGCCCCCAGGCCTGGGTTGTCTGCGGTTCTCGCCAGGCGGGGCGCCGGGAGAGGGTTTGAGGGCCCCCTTCAGTGGGGGGCCTGTCGTGAGGGGTAAAGCGGGGTTCAAGGATCAGCTGAGCACACGGCTGCACCATCAGCCCCCCCCCTGCGGCAGGATGGAACCCAGGCGTTCTGGCTCCTAGCCTCCCATTCGGGGTGAGATGGGGGCACCGCCCCCCCTTCTGGGCTGTGGGGTAACAGGGGACCTCTCGCCTGCTGGAGATGGTGTAGCCTGAGCGGGCGGAAGGTCAATCCAGGCAGAGTGGGTGCTGTGGGGTGAGGGGCGCCCTTCCCTGGCAGGCAGTGGGGGTGCTGGGGGGGCAGGGAGTGGGCTGGGGGGCTCAGCAGGGGGCGCTCTCCCCTGACAGGTGGGGCTGGCCCCTGGGGGGCAGGGCACGGCACGTTCCATTTTTCATTTGAAGGGTAAAATATCCCCCCCCCGAGGAAGTGGCAAAATACCCCGGTACTTTCCTGGGCCCAGGGGAACTCTGCGGTCGGAGCCAGGTTCTGGTTTCAGGCACTTCCTGCCCTTCCCCACCACCGCCAGCGAGCAGTGCATCATGGGAACCTCCCTTGGCAGGAGCTGTGGGGGGCAGAACTGTTCCTTGGAGGAGCTGCACCTCAGGGCCGGGCGAGGGGTCACCGGCCGCCCCGCCCCAGAGGTGGCCGCATCTCGGCGCTGGGCGAGGGGTCCCCGGATCACCGGCCGCCCCGCCCCAGAGGTGGCCGCATCTCGGCACTGGGCGAGGGGTCCCTGTGTCACCGGCCGCCCCGCCCCAGAGGTGGGCGCATCTCGGCGCTGGGCGAGGGGTCCCCGGGTCACCGGCCGCCCCGCCCCAGAGGTGGGCGCATCTCGGCGCTGGGCGAGGGGTCCCCGGGTCACTGGCCGCCCCGTCCCAGAGGTGGCCGCATCTCGGCACTGGGTGAGGGGTCCCTGTGTCACCGGCTGCCCCGCCCCAGAGGTGGCCGCATCTCGGCGCTGGGCGAGGGGTCCCCGGGTCACCGGCCGCCCCGCCCCAGAGGTGGCCGCATCTCGGCGCTGGGCGAGGGGTCCCTGTGTCACCGGCCGCCCCGCCCCAGAGGTGGCCGCATCTCGGCGCTGGGCGAGGGGTCCCTGTGTCACCGGCCGCCCCGCCCCAGAGGTGGCCGCATCTCGGCGCTGGGCGAGGGGTCCCCGGGTCACCGGCCGCCCCGCCCCACAGGTGGCCGCATCTCGGCGCTGGGCGAGGGGTCCCTGTGTCACCGGCCGCCCCGCCCCAGAGGTGGCCGCATCTCGGCGCTGGGCGAGGGGTCCCTGTGTCACCGGCCGCCCCGCCCCAGAGGTGGCCGCATCTCGGCGCTGGGCGAGGGGTCCCCGGGTCACCGGCCGCCCCGCCCCAGAGGTGGGCGCATCTCAGGGCCAGGCGAGGGGTCACCGGCCACCCTGCTCCTGGCCCCCCGCTCCGACCCACCAGCCACTACTCCCCTCCCAGAGCCAGGGAGCGAACCCAGGAGTCCGGGCACCCAGCCCCCCTGCTCTGACCCACCAGCCCCCCACTCCCTTCCCAGAACCAGGGAGCGAACCCAGGAGTCCGGGCTCCCAGCCCCCGTCCCCCGCTCTGACGGCGATTGCGTCCTTCCCCCCCCCCCCCCCCGGCTGTTCCACTTCCCTCCCTTTGGTCTCTGCTGCCCGCAATGGTTTCACCCAGCTCCCTGTACCCCCCCCCTTCTCGTTTGGTTTCTTCCACAATGTACCCCCCCTCTTTGTCCCCCTTTACATGGTTCCTCCCTTCGGCTTGGTCTCCCCCACCCATTGGTCTGTTTCCCTCCCACGCCATACCCCTGCCGCACGTGACAGCGCCCTGTTTATCGGCCTCCTCCCGGCCGGATCTTCTTCCCGGCGGGCACGTGACCAGTCTCCTTCCGTGACGTCAGTCACATGATCGTGATTCACTCACCCTGCGCTTCCGCGGCATCCTTCCGCCGGCCTTCTCTGGCTCTCCCCCCACCCGACCCCGGCCACGGCCAGGCCCCCTTCCGCCGCTGCCCACCGCCTGCGGGGCCCGGCGCTTCCCCGCCGGCTACGGGCCGCGCCTCCTGCCCTCCCGCCCGTCCCCGCACTACTTTGTTTTGGAGTCAAACTGCCACGCAAGTGGCGCCGTGTACGCCGCCTCGGCCTCTGTGAATCCCGCCTGGGCGTAGCGCGGCGCGGGGCGGCGGGGACGGAAGTCAGGCGGCGGCCGGACTTACGCCCTCTCCGTAGCCGGGGAGGAGGGGGCGGGGGGAGCGTTACGCCAGTGGCGCAGTTGAGGCCCGGGAAGAAACGGACCCTTACGCTGGCAGCGCAGGGAGCTGACGCAAAGCGGGCGGCGCTTACGCCGGCGGCGCAGGCAGCTGAGGCGGAGCGGGCGGGCGGCGCTTACGCCAGCGGCGCAGGGCGGGCGGCGGTTACGCAGGCGGCGCAGGCGGCCCCGCAGTCCCGGCCATGAAGTTCCTGTACAAGGAGGAGCAGCCCTTCGAGCGGCGCCGCTGCGAGGGCGAGAAGATCCGCAAGAAATACCCGGACCGCGTCCCGGTGAGCGCCCGGGGCCGCCCCCCCCGCCCCGGACCGGGCCCCGGACCCCCCCCCCCGCCGTGAGCCAGGCCCGGCCCCCTCCCCCCGCCTCCTGCGGGACCCCCCCCCCGAGTGACCCCCCCGCGCGCAGGCGCTTCGCTTCCCTCGACACCAGAACGGGGGGGGGCGGAGACCCCGCTACCAGCCCCCCCCAGGCCCAGAACCGCCCCGCCCCCATCGGGCCCCCCCGGGCGAGAAATCCCTGCAAGCCCCAGGGCAGCCCCCGCCGAGCCCCCCGTCCCTGCCTTCCCCCGGCCTTCCCCCGGCCTGGCCCTGCCGGGACCCGTCCCTGCCTTCCCCCGGCCTGGCCCTGCCGGGACCCGTCCCTGCCTTCCCCCGGCCTGGCCCTGCCGGGACCCGTCCCTGCCTTCCCCCGGCCTGGCCCTGCCGGGACCCGTCCCTGCCTTCCCCCGGCCTGGCCCTGCCGGGACCCGTCCCTGCCTTCCCCCGGCCTTGCCTTGCCTGGCCCTGCCGGGACCCGTCCCTGCCTTCCCCCGGCCTGGCCTTACCTGGCCCTGCCGGGACCCGTCCCTGCCTTCCCCCGGCCTGGCCTTGCCTTGCCTTGCCCTGCTGGACCCGTCCCTGCCTTCCCCCGGCCTGGCCCTGCCTTGCCTTGCCCTGCTGGACCCGTCCCTGCCTTCCCCCGGCCTGGCCCTGCCTTGCCTTGCCCTGCTGGACCCGTCCCTGCCTTCCCCCGGCCTGGCCCTGCCTTGCCTTGCCCTGCTGGACCCGTCCCTGCCTTCCCCCGGCCTGGCCCTGCCTTGCCTTGCCCTGCTGGACCCGTCCCTGCCTTCCGCCGGCCTTGCCTTGCCTTGCCCTGCTGGACCCGTCCCTGCCTTCCCCCGGCCTTGCCTTGCCTTGCCCTGCTGGACCCGTCCCTGCCTTCCCCCGGCCTGGCCCTGCCTTGCCCTGCCGGGACCCGTCCCTGCCTTCTCCCGGCCTGGCCCTGCCGGGACCCGTCCCTGCCTTCCCCCTGCCTTGCCTTGCCCGGACCCGTCCCTGCCTTCCCCCGGCCTGGCCCTGCCTTGCCCTGCTGGACCCGTCCCTACCTTCCCCCGGCCTAGCCCTGCCTTGCCCTGCCGGGACCCGTCCCTGCCTTCCCCCGGCCTTGCCTTGCCTTGCCCTGCCGGGACCCGTCCCTGCCTTCCCCCGGCCTTGCCTTGCCTTGCCCTGCCGGGACCCGTCCCTGCCTTCCCCGGCCTTGCCTTGCCTTGCCCTGCTGGACCCGTCCCTGCCTTCCCCCGGCCTTCCCTTGCCTTGCCTTGCTGGGACCCGTCCCTGCCTTCCCCCGGCCTTGCCTTGCCCGGACCCGTCCCTGCCTTCCCCCGGCCTGGCCCTGCCTTGCCCTGCTGGACCCGTCCCTGCCTTCCCCCGGCCTGGCCCTGCCTTGCCCTGCTGGACCCGTCCCTGCCTTCCCCCGGCCTTGCCTTGCCTGGCCCTGCCGGGACCCGTCCCTGCCTTCCCCCGGCCTGGCCCTGCCTTGCCTTGCCCTGCTGGACCCGTCCCTGCCTTCCGCCGGCCTTGCCTTGCCTTGCCCTGCTGGACCCGTCCCTGCCTTCCCCCGGCCTTGCCTTGCCTGGCCCTGCCGGGACCCGTCCCTGCCTTCCCCCGGCCTGGCCTTGCCTTGCCTTGCCCTGCTGGACCCGTCCCTGCCTTCCCCCGGCCTGGCCCTGCCTTGCCTTGCCCTGCTGGACCCGTCCCTGCCTTCCCCCGGCCTGGCCCTGCCTTGCCTTGCCCTGCTGGACCCGTCCCTGCCTTCCGCCGGCCTTGCCTTGCCTTGCCCTGCTGGACCCGTCCCTGCCTTCCCCCGGCCTTGCCATGCCTTGCCCTGCTGGACCCGTCCCTGCCTTCCCCCGGCCTGGCCCTGCCTTGCCCTGCCGGGACCCGTCCCTGCCTTCTCCCGGCCTGGCCCTGCCGGGACCCGTCCCTGCCTTCCCCCTGCCTTGCCTTGCCCGGACCCGTCCCTGCCTTCCCCCGGCCTGGCCCTGCCTTGCCCTGCTGGACCCGTCCCTACCTTCCCCCGGCCTAGCCCTGCCTTGCCCTGCCGGGACCCGTCCCTGCCTTCCCCCGGCCTTGCCTTGCCTTGCCCTGCCGGGACCCGTCCCTGCCTTCCCCCGGCCTTGCCTTGCCTTGCCCTGCCGGGACCCGTCCCTGCCTTCCTCCGGCCTTGCCTTGCCTTGCCCTGCTGGACCCGTCCCTGCCTTCCCCCGGCCTTCCCTTGCCTTGCCTTGCTGGGACCCGTCCCTGCCTTCCCCCGGCCTTGCCTTGCCCGGACCCGTCCCTGCCTTCCCCCGGCCTGGCCCTGCCTTGCCCTGCTGGACCCGTCCCTGCCTTCCCCCGGCCTGGCCCTGCCTTGCCCTGCTGGACCCGTCCCTGCCTTCCCCCGGCCTTGCCTTGCCTGGCCCTGCCGGGACCCGTCCCTGCCTTCCCCCGGCCTTCCCTTGCCTGGCCCTGCCGGGACCCGTCCCTGCCTTCCCCCGGCCTGGCCCTGCCTTGCCTGGCCCTGCCGGGACCCGTCCCTGCCTTCCCCCGGCCTGGCCCTGCCGGGACCCGTCCCTGCCTTCCCCCGGCCTTGCCTTGCCTGGCCCTGCCGGGACCCGTCCCTGCCTTCCCCTGGCCTTGCCTTGCCCGGACCCGTCCCTGCCTTCCCCCGGCCTGGCCCTGCCTTGCCCTGCTGGACCCGTCCCTGCCTTCCCCCGGCCTGGCCCTGCCTTGCCCTGCCGGGACCCGTCCCTGCCTTCCCCCGGCCTTGCCTTGCCTGGCCCTGCCGGGACCCGTCCCTGCCTTCCCCCGGCCTGGCCCTGCCTTGCCCTGCCGGGACCCGTCCCTGCCTTCACCCGGCCTGGCCCTGCCTGGCCCTGCCAGGACCCGTCCCTGCCTTCCCCCGGCCTTGCCTTGCCCGGACCCGTCCCTGCCTTCCCCCGGCCTTGCCTTGCCCGGACCCGTCCCTGCCTTCCCCCGGCCTGGCCCTGCCTTGCCCTGCCGGGACCCGTCCCTGCCTTCCCCCGGCCTTGCCTTGCCCGGACCCGTCCCTGCCTTCCCCCGGCCTGGCCCTGCCTTGCCCTGCCGGGACCCGTCCCTGCCTTCCGCCGGCCTTGCCTTGCCCGGACCCGTCCTTGCCTTCCCCCGGCCTGGCCCTGCCTTGCCCTGCTGGACCCGTCCCTGCCTTCCCCCGGCCTTGCCTTGCCCGGACCCGTCCCTGCTTTCCCCCGGCCTTGCCCTGCCGGGACCCGTCCCTGCCTTCCGCCGGCCTTGCCTTGCCTTGCCCTGCCGGGACCCGTCCCTGCCTTCCCCCGGCCTTCCCTTGCCTTGCCTGGCCCTGCCGGGACCCGTCCCTGCCTTCCCCCGGCCTTGCCCTGCCTTGCCTGGCCCTGCTGGACCCGTCCCTGCCTTCCCCCGGCCTTCCCTTGCCTTGCCTCGCCCTGCTGGACCCGTCCCTGCCTTCCCCCGGCCTTCCCTTGCCTTGCCTGGCCCTGCTGGACCCGTCCCTGCCTTCCCCGGCCTTCCCTTGCCTTGCCTTGCCCTGCTGGACCCGTCCCTGCCTTCCCCCGGCCTTGCCTTGCCCGGACCCGTCCCTGCCTTCCCCCGGCCTTGCCTTGCCCGGACCCGTCCCAGCCTTGCCCCGGCCTTGCCCTGCTGGACCCGTCCCTGCCTTCCCCCGGCCTTGCCTTGCCTTGCCTGGCCCTGCCGGGACCCGTCCCTGCCTTCCCCCGGCCTTCCCTTGCCTTGCCCTGCCGGGACCCGTCCCTGCCTTCCCCCGGCCTTGCCCTGCCTTGCCCTGCTGGGACCCGTCCCTGCCTTCCCCCGGCCTTGCCCTGCCTTGCCCTGCTGGACCCGTCCCTGCCTTCCCCCGGCCTTGCCTTGCCCGGACCCGTCCCTGCCTTCCCCCGGCCGTGCCCTGCTCTGCCTTTCCGGGACCCGTCCCTGCCTTCCCCCGGCCGTGCCCTGCCCTGCCTTTCCGGGACCCGTCCCTGCCTTCCCCCGGCCGTGCCCTGCCCTGCCTTTCCGGTACCCGTCCCTGCCTTCCCCCGGCCGTGCCCTGCCCTGCCTTTCCGGGACCCGTCCCTGCCTTCCCCCGGCCGTGCCCTGCCCTGCCTTGCCGGGACCCGTCCCTGCCTTCCCCCGGCCGTGCCCTGCCCTGCCTTGCCGGGACCCGTCCCTGCCTTCCCCCGGCCGTGCCCTGCCCTGCCTTGCCGGGACCCGTCCCTGCCTTCCCCCGGCCGTGCCCTGCCCTGCCTTGCCGGGACCCGTCCCTGCCTTCCCCCGGCCGTGCCCTGCCCTGCCTTGCCGGGACCCGTCCCTGCCTTCCCCCGGCCGTGCCCTGCCCTGCCTTGCCGGGACCCGTCCCTGCCTTCCCCCGGCCGTGCCCTGCCCTGCCTTGCCCTGCTGGACCCGTCCCTGCCTTCCCCCGGCCGTGCCCTGCCCTGCCTTGCCCTGCTGGACCCGTCCCTGCCTTCCCCCGCCCTGCTCTTCCCTGCCTTGCCGGGACCCGTCCCTGCCTTCCCCTGGCCGTGCTCTTCCCTGCCTTGCCGGGACCCGTCCCTGCCTTCCCCTGGCCGTGGTCTTCCCTGCCTTGTCGGGACCCGTCCCTGCCTTCCCCCCGCCGTGCCCTGCCCTGCCTTGCCGGGACCCGTCCCTGCTTTCCCCCCGCCGTGCCCTACCCTGCCCTGCCTTGCCGGGACCCGTCCCTGCCTTCCCCCCGCCGTGCCCTGCCCTGCCTTGCCGGGACCCATCCCTGCCTTCCCCCCGCCGTGCTCTGCCCTGCCTTGCCGGGACCCGTCCCTGCCTTCCCCCCGCCGTGCTCTGCCCTGCCTTGCCGGGACCCGTCCCTGCCTTCCCCCCGCCGTGCTCTGCCCTGCCTTGCTGGGACCCGTCCCTGCCTTCCCCCCGCCGTGCCCTGCCCTGCCTTGCCGGGACCCGTCCCTGCCTTCCCCCCGCCGTGCCCTGCCCTCCCTTGCCGGGACCCTTCCCCGCGCCGTGCCCTGCCCTGCCCTGCCGGGACCCGTCCCTGCCTTGCCTTGCCTTGCCTTGCCCTGCCGGGACCCGTCCCTGCCTTGCCTTGCCTTGCCCTGCCGGGACCCGTCCCTGCCTTGCCCCTGCCTTGCCTTGCCCTGCCGGGACCCGTCCCTGCCTTCTCCCTGCCTTGCCTTGGCCTGCCCTGCCGGGATCCATCCCTGCCTTCCCCCTGCCTTGCCTTGGCCTGCCCTGCCCATCCTTGCCTTCCTCCTGCCTTGCCTTGCCCTGCTGGGACCCGTCCCTGCCTTCCCCCAGCCTTGCCCTGCCTTGCTGGGACCCATCCTGCCTTCCCCGTGCCTCGCCTTGCCTTCCCCTGCCGGGACCCATGCCTGCCTTCCCCCCGCCTTGCCTTCCCCAGCCGGGACCCGTGCCTGCCTTCCCCCCGCCTTGCCCTGCCCAGCCGGGACCCGTGCCTGCCTTCCCCCCGCCTTGCCCTGCCCAGCCGGGACCCGTGCCTGCCTTCCCCCCGCCTTGCCCTGCCCAGCCGGGACCCGTGCCTGCCTTCCCCCCGCCTTGCCCTGCCCAGCCGGGACCCGTGCCTGCCTTCCCCCCGCCTTGCCCTGCCCTGCCGGGACCCGTGCCTGCCTTCCCCCCGCCTTGCCCTGCCCAGCCGGGACCCGTGCCTGCCTTCCCCCCCGCCTTGCCCTGCCCAGCCGGGACCCGTGCCTGCCTTCCCCCCGCCTTGCCCTGCCCAGCCGGGACCCGTGCCTGCCTTCCCCCCGCCTTGCCCTGCCCTGCCGGGACCCGTGCCTGCCTTCCCCCCGCCTTGCCCTGCCCTGCCGGGACCCGTGCCTGCCTTCCCCCCGCCTTGCCCTGCCCTGCCGGGACCCGTGCCTGCCTTCCCCCCGCCTTGCCCTGCCCTGCCGGGACCCGTGCCTGCCTTCCCCCCGCCTTGCCCTGCCCTGCCGGGACCCGTGCCTGCCTTCCCCCCGCCTTGCCCTGCCCTGCCGGGACCCGTCCCTGCCTTCCCCCCGCCTTGCCCTGCCCTGCCGGGACCCGTGCCTGCCTTCCCCCCGCCTTGCCCTGCCCTGCCGGGACCCGTCCCTGCCTTTCCCCCCGCCTTGCCCTGCCCTGCCGGGACCCGTGCCTGCCTTCCCCCCGCCTTGCCCTGCCCTGCCGGGACCCGTCCCTGCCTTTCCCCCCTGCCTTGCCCTGCCCTGCCGGGACCCGTCCCTGCCTTTCCCCCCTGCCTTGCCCTGCCCTGCCGGGACCCGTCCCTGCCTTTCCCCCCTGCCTTGCCCTGCCCTGCCGGGACCCGTCCCTGCCTTTCCCCCCTGCCTTGCCCTGCCCTGCCGGGACCCGTCCCTGCCTTTCCCCCCTGCCTTGCCCTGCCCTGCCGGGACCCGTCCCTGCCTTCCCCCCTGCCTTGCCCTGCCCTGCCGGGACCCGTCCCTGCCTTTCCCCCCTGCCTTGCCCTGCCCTGCCGGGACCCGTCCCTGCCTTCCCCCCTGCCTTGCCCTGCCCTGCCGGGACCCGTCCCTGCCTTCCCCCCTGCCTTGCCCTGCCCTGCCGGGACCCGTCCCTGCCTTCCCCCCTGCCTTGCCCTGCCCTGCCGGGACCCGTCCCTGCCTTCCCCCCTGCCTTGCCCTGCCCTGCCGGGACCCGTCCCTGCCTTCCCCCCTGCCTTGCCCTGCCCTGCCGGGACCCGTCCCTGCCTTCCCCCCTGCCTTGCCCTGCCCTGCCGGGACCCGTCCCTGCCTTCCCCCCTGCCTTGCCCTGCCCTGCCGGGACCCGTCCCTGCCTTCCCCCCTGCCTTGCCCTGCCCTGCCGGGACCCGTCCCTGCCTTCCCCCCTGCCTTGCCCTGCCCTGCCGGGACCCGTCCCTGCCTTCCCCCCTGCCTTGCCCTGCCCTGCCGGGACCCGTCCCTGCCTTCCCCCCTGCCTTGCCCTGCCCTGCCGGGACCCGTCCCTGCCTTCCCCCCTGCCTTGCCCTGCCCTGCCGGGACCCGTCCCTGCCTTCCCCCCTGCCTTGCCCTGCCCTGCCGGGACCCGTCCCTGCCTTCCCCCCTGCCTTGCCCTGCCCTGCCGGGACCCGTCCCTGCCTTCCCCCCTGCCTTGCCCTGCCCTGCCGGGACCCGTCCCTGCCTTCCCCCCTGCCTTGCCCTGCCCTGCCGGGACCCGTCCCTGCCTTCCCCCCTGCCTTGCCCTGCCCTGCCGGGACCCGTCCCTGCCTTCCCCCCTGCCTTGCCCTGCCCTGCCGGGACCCGTCCCTGCCTTCCCCCCTGCCTTGCCCTGCCCTGCCGGGACCCGTCCCTGCCTTCCCCCCTGCCTTGCCCTGCCCTGCCGGGACCCGTCCCTGCCTTCCCCCCTGCCTTGCCCTGCCCTGCCGGGACCCGTCCCTGCCTTCCCCCCTGCCTTGCCCTGCCCTGCCGGGACCCGTCCCTGCCTTCCCCCCTGCCTTGCCCTGCCCTGCCGGGACCCGTCCCTGCCTTCCCCCCTGCCTTGCCCTGCCCTGCCGGGACCCGTCCCTGCCTTCCCCCCTGCCTTGCCCTGCCCTGCCGGGACCTGTCCCTGCCTTCCCCCCTGCCTTGCCCTGCCCTGCCGGGACCCGTCCCTGCCTTGCCCTGCGGGGACCCGTCCCTGCCTTCCCCCGCCTTGCCTTGCTCTGCCGGGACCCGTCCCTGCCTTCCCCCTGCCTTGACTTGCTCTCCCCTGCCGGGACCTGTCCTGCCCTCCCCCTGCCCTCTCCTGCCGGGACCCGTCCCTGCCTTCCCCCCGCCTTGCCTTCCCCTGCCGGGACCCGTCCCTGCCTTCCCTCCTCGTTGCCTTGCCCTGCCGGGACCCGTCCCTGCCTTGCCCTGCCTTGCCTTGCCCTGCCGGGACCTGTCCCTGCTTTCCCCCTGCCTTGCCTTGCCCTGCCGGGATCCATCCCTGCCCTCCCCCTGCCCTGCCCTGCCCTGCCGGGACCCGTCCCTGCCTTCCCCCCGCCGTGCCCTGCCCTGCCTTGCCGGGACCCGTCCCTGCCTTCCCCCCGCCGTGCCCTGCCCTGCCTTGCCGGGACCCGTCCCTGCCTTCCCCCCGCCGTGCCCTGCCCTGCCTTGCCGGGACCCCGTCCCTGCCTTCCCCGCGCCGTGCCGTGCGCTGCCCTGCCTTGCCGGGACCCGTCCCTGCCTTCCCCGCGCCGTGCCGTGCGCTGCCCTGCCTTGCCGGGACCCGTCCCTGCCTTTCCCCTGCCTTGCCTTGCATTGCCCTGCCGGGACCCGTCCCTGCCTTCCCCCTGCCTTGACTTGCCTTGCCCTGCCGGGACCCGTCCCTGCCTTCCCCCTGCCTTGCCTTGCCCTGCCGGGACCCGTCCCTGTCTTCCCCCTGCCTTGCGTTGGCCTGCCTTGCCGGGATCCGTCCCTGCCATCCCCCAGCCCTGCCGGGACTTGTCCTGCCTTCCCCCGCCGGGGCCGGTCCTGCGTTCCTCCGTGCCCCGCCGGGGCTGGTCCTGCCTTCTCCCTGCCCTCCCCTGCCCTGCGCTCCCCGTGCCCCCTGCCCTGCCCTCCCCTGCCAGGACGCCCATCCCCTTGGATATGAAGCTTGGTGGGGTTTGACCACTGTGTGTGTGTGTGTGTGTGTTCGGGGGGCGGTCGGGTTGTACTGCTAGGCACAGATCCATCCCAACCCTTCCCACCGCTACCTGGCTTGAGCTATTCCATCCTCCCCCCACGCCCAGGCCCCCAAGTGCCTGGGGGGCTCCCAGCTGACCCACGGCATCTCCTCCCTCCCCCGCAGGTGATTGTGGAGAAAGCCCCCAAAGCCCGGATAGGAGACCTGGACAAGAAGAAATACCTGGTCCCGTCAGACCTCACCGGTCAGTGCAGCCCCCCAAGGGTGCGCCTTGCTGCTGGGGTGGGGGGCAGATCCTTCCAGTGGCAGGGGAGGGGGCTTGTGACTGGATATGGGTGGGAGGGGGTTCTTGGGGGGCTGTCTCTGGGTACTGGGGCGAAATGAGGGGAGGAGATAGAGGGGGAAGCCGAGGTGGTCTTCGTGGGGTTGGGAGGTGGGCAGATGAATGGGGGCGGATTTGGGATAGTCTCTTAAAGGGACAGGTGGGGGTTTCTGGGGGGCACGGAGGAGGGGTACTGGGTAGCCTCTCCCATGGCTGGAAATGGGGCTAGATAAACCAGGGTGCGCCCCACGGGGGGAATCCCCCAACTCTAAACCCCCCACATAGTGCTGTGGGGGGGGGTGTCACAGAAGGGCCCTTGCAGGGGGTGCCCCATCCTGACCCCCCCCCCCCCCCCCGCTTTCCCCTTCCCCAGTCGGACAGTTCTACTTCCTGATCCGGAAGCGAATCCACCTAAGGGCTGAGGACGCCTTGTTCTTCTTCGTCAACAACGTCATCCCCCCGACCAGTGCCACCATGGGCCAGCTGTACCAGGTAGGGTGCCAGGGCGCTGGGGGGCAGGGAGTGGGGCGGGGGGCTCGGCAGGGGGCGCTCTCCCGTGGCAGGCGGGGCTGGCCCCAGGGTGGCGCTAGGGGGCGCTGGGGGGCAGGGAGTGGGGCAGGGGGCTCAGCAGGGGGTGCTCTCCCCCGGCAGGCGGGGCTGGCCCCAGGGCGGCGCTAGGGGGCGCTGGGGGGCAGGGAGTGGGGCGGGGGGCTCAGCAGGGGGTGCTCTCCCCCGGCAGGCGGGGCTGGCCCCAGGGCAGCGCTAGGGGACACTGTGGGGCGGGGGGCTCAGCAGGGGGCACTCTCCCCCCGGCAGGCGGGGCTGGCCCCAGGGCGGCGCTAGGGGGCGCTGGGGGGCAGGGAGTGGGGCAGGGGGCTCAGCAGGGGGTGCTCTCCCCCGGCAGGCGGGGCTGGCCCCAGGGCGGCGCTAGGGGACACTGTGGGGCGGGGGGCTCAGCAGGGGGCACTCTCCCCCCGGCAGGCGGGGCTGGCCCCAGGGGCGGTGCTAGGGGGCGCGGTGGGGCAGGGAGTGGGGCAGGGGGCTCAGCAGGGGGCACTCTCCCCCGGCAGGCAGGGCTGGCCCCAGGGCGGCGCTAGGGGGCGCTGGGGGGCAGGGAGTGGGGCAGGGGGCTCAGCAGGGGGCACTCTCCCCCGGCAGGCGGGGCTGGCCCCAGGTGGCGCTAGGGGGCGCTGGGGGGCAGGGAGTGGGGCGGGGGGCTCGGAAGGGGGCGCTCTCCCGTGGCAGGCGGGGCTGGCCCCAGGGCGGTGCTCGGGGGCGATGGGGGGCAGGGAGTGGGGCGGGGGGCTCAGCAGGGGGTGCTCTCCCCCGGCAGGCGGGGCTGGCCCCAGGGCGGTGCTAGGGGGCGCTGGGGGGCAGGGAGTGGGGCGGGGGGCTCAGCAGGGGGTGCTCTCCCCCGGCAGGCGGGGCTGGCCCCAGGTGGCGCTAGGGGGCGCTGGGGGGCAGGGAGTGGGGCGGGGGGCTCGGAAGGGGGCGCTCTCCCGTGGCAGGCGGGGCTGGCCCCAGGGCGGTGCTAGGGGGCGCTGGGGGGCAGGGAGTGGGGGGGGGTCTCAGCAGGGGGTGCTCTCCCCCGGCAGGCGGGGCTGGCCCCAGGTGGCGCTAGGGGGCGCTGGGGGGCAGGGAGTGGGGCGGGGGGCTCGGAAGGGGGCGCTCTCCCGTGGCAGGCGGGGCTGGCCCCAGGGCGGTGCTAGGGGGCGCTGGGGGGCAGGGAGTGGGGGGGGTCTCAGCAGGGGGTGCTCTCCCCCGGCAGGCGGGGCTGGCCCCAGGGCAGCGCTAGGGGACACTGTGGGGCGGGGGGCTCAGCAGGGGGCACTCTCCCCCGGCAGGCGGGGCTGGCCCCAGGGCGGGGCTAGGGGGCGCTGGGGGGCAGGGAGTGGGGCAGGGGGCTCAGCAGGGGGTGCTCTCCCCCGGCAGGCGGGGCTGGCCCCAGGGCGGCGCTAGGGGACACTGTGGGGCAGGGGGCTCAGCAGGGGGCACTCTCCCCCGGCAGGTGGGGCTGGCCCCAGGTGGCGCTAGGGGGCGCTGGGGGGCAGGGAGTGGGGCAGGGGGCACTCTTCCCCGGCAGGCGGGGCTGGCCCCAGGGCGGGGCTAGGGGGCGCTGGGGGGCAGGGAGTGGGGCAGGGGGCTCAGCAGGGGGGTGCTCTCCCCCGGCAGGCGGGGCTGGCCGCAGGGCGGTGCTAGGGGACACTGTGGGGCAGGGGGCTCAGCAGGGGGCACTCTCCCCCGGCAGGTGGGGCTGGCCCCAGGTGGCGCTAGGGGGCGCTGGGGGGCAGGGAGTGGGGCAGGGGGCACTCTCCCCCGGCTCAGCAGGGGGTGCTCTCCCCCGGCAGGCGGGGCTGGCCCCAGGGCGGCGCTAGGGGACACTGTGGGGCGGGGGGCTCAGCAGGGGGCACTCTCCCCCCGGCAGGCGGGGCTGGCCCCAGGGCGGCGCTAGGGGGCGCGGTGGGGCAGGGAGTGGGGCGGGGGGCTCAGCAGGGGGCACTCTCCCCCGGCAGGCGGGGCTGGCCCCAGGTGGCGCTAGGGGGCGCTGGGGGGCAGGGAGTGGGGCGGGGGGCTCGGAAGGGGGCGCTCTCCCGTGGCAGGCGGGGCTGGCCCCAGGGCGGTGCTAGGGGGCGCTGGGGGGCAGGGAGTGGGGCGGGGGGCTCAGCAGGGGGTGCTCTCCCCCGGCAGGCGGGGCTGGCCCCAGGGCGGTGCTAGGGGGCGCTGGGGGGCAGGGAGTGGGGCGGGGGGCTCGGAAGGGGGCGCTCTCCCGTGGCAGGCGGGGCTGGCCCCAGGGCGGCGCTAGGGGGCGCTGGGGGGCAGGGAGTGGGGGGGGGGTCTCAGCAGGGGGCGCTCTCCCCCGGCAGGCGGGGCTGGCCCCAGGGCAGCGCTAGGGGACACTGTGGGGCGGGGGGCTCAGCAGGGGGCACTCTCCCCCCGGCAGGCGGGGCTGGCCCCAGGGCGGGGCTAGGGGGCGCTGGGGGGCAGGGAGTGGGGCAGGGGGCTCAGCAGGGGGTGCTCTCCCCCGGCAGGCGGGGCTGGCCCCAGGGCGGCGCTAGGGGACACTGTGGGGCGGGGGGCTCAGCAGGGGGCACTCTCCCCCCAGCAGGCGGGGCTGGCCCCAGGGCGGCACTAGGGGGCGCGGTGGGGCAGGGAGCGGGGCGGGGGGTGCTCTCCCTTGGTAACGACCCCCCCTTTCTCTCCCCCCCGCCGCAGGAGCACCACGAGGAAGACTTCTTCCTCTACATCGCTTACAGCGACGAGAGCGTCTACGGCATGTGAGGCGCCGCGCTCCCCCCCCGCCACCGGGGGCGCCCTCCTCCCCGAAGGGACCTGCACTTTCTCCTTTTGTTGGTTGATCTCTGTGATAAGAGCCTTTCTCCTCCCCGGGGGGGGGGTGTGTGTGCGAGGATGGGGGGCTACTGTTCTCTGAACACCCCCCCACCGTGACCCCCCCCCATCTGCCTAATTAAATCCTCCCCATATAACCACCCTGCCCTGCTCTGCCTGGGTTTCCTTGGCTAATCTCCCCCCTCCCCCCGTGATTTCCTGCCATGAAGGGTTTTTCCAACCCCCCTTGCACCCCGTGACCCCCCAAAATCGCTGGCTCCTCATGACACCCAGCAGGGCCCCGAGCTGCCACCAGGGGGCCCCGTCCGGCCGTGCTTGTAACATGCTGTGTGGCGGGGGGAAAGGGGGGGGCAAAATAAAATGAGAAGGAAAACCCTGAGCCTGGTGGGGTGTTATTTCTGCGGGTTGGGCGGGGGGGGGGGAGGATGGCTACACTGTGGGGGAGTTGGGGGGTGGCCTGATGGCTGCTGTTCGGGGAAGGGGGCAGGAAGAGATGCCCCCGTCCCTCAAAAGGGAGGAGGGGTTAGAGGGAAGAGGTTTTGGGGCTCCCTAAAGTGGGGGTGGGTATCCCTGCGAAGCAGGGGATGGGGGGAAATGGGATTAACTTGAGCTGGGGAGAGAACCCAGGAGTCCTGGCTCCCAGCCACACCCCCCCTGCTCTAACCACCAGCCCCCACTCCACTCCCAGAGCCAGGTAGAGAACCCAGGAGTCCTGGCTCCCAGCCCCCCCTGCTCTCACCACAAGCCCCCACTCCCCTCCCAGAGCTGGGGAGAGAACCCAGGAGTCCTGGCTCCCAGCCCCCCTTGCTCTAACCCAGCAGCCCCCACTCCCCTCCCAGAGCCAGGCAGAGAACCCAGGAGTCCTGGCTCCCAGCCCCTACTGCACTCCCAGAGCTGAGGAGAGAACCCAGGAGTCCTGCTCCTGCAACTCTGGAGGGAGAGGTTGGGCGGGGCCTCCTCGGTGGTGACAGGGTGCCCCTGGCCAATCAGTGCCCCGCCTGGTCCATGGGCGGGGTCAACACCAACAGACGCTTTTCATCCGGGCCATGGCCCTGCAGGGACTACAGGTCCCAGCAGCCTTCCGACCGGAAGTCCCGCTCCCCCCCGGAAGGAGAGTCGTCTCGCTGCCGCTCGCGGCTGGGACTCCATCTCCCGGCGTGCCCGGCCGGGGAGGAGGAGCGAGCGCGCAGTCGCGGCGCGGGGGCTGCTGGGAGTTGGAGTCCCCTGGCTGCCGCGTGCGGGCGGGGACAGCGAGGCCGCGGACTCCATCTCCCGGGGTGCAGCGCGGCGGCCCCGCCGCCGGGCGGGCGGGGGGAGCGAGGAGGGGAGCGGAGGGGGCGGCCGGGCGGGGTGGGGAGCGGAGTCGGGCGGCACCGGACGGAGGGAGAGAGCGGCCCGGGGTGCGAGCCCCGCGCGGGGCGGCGAGGCCATGGCGGAGCCCAGCCCGGAAGGTGCGCGGGGGGGACCAGCCGCGGGGGCGAGGTGGGGGACTCCGGGAGCGGGCGCGCACCCGGGGGGGAAGTTGCGGGGGGCTCAGATGTGGGGGGGGAGAGATCGGAGCTGGGGGGGCCGAGAGAGGGGGAGCTGGGGGGTATCGCCATGGGGGGGGACCGGCGAGGGAGAAATTGGGGGCACAGCGGGCGGGGGGGAGAGACCGGAGCTGGGGGCACGGAGACAGGAGAGCTGGGAGTGGGGGAGACTGGCCCTGGGGAGGGGGGCCGGGGCAGGAGATCTGGGGGTCAGAGTTGGGGGGAGACCGGAGCTTAGAGGGGGGAGAAAGGAGAGCTGGGAAGGGGGCTGGGGGAGCGGGAGCTGGAGGAGAGCTGGGGGGGCACAGTCGGGGGGGGCGGAGCTGGGAGGGCGGCAAGAGGCGAGCTGGGGGTGTGGGTGGGGGTGACTGGCCCTGGGGAGGGGGGCCGGGGCAGGAGATCTGGGGGGAGACCGGAGCTTGGGGGGGGGGAGAAAGGAGAGCGGGGAGGGGGGCCGGGGGAGCGGGAGCTGGAGGAGAGCTGGGGGGGGCACAGTCGGGTGGGAGCCCGGAGCTGGGAGGGCGGCAAGAGGGGGGGTGGGGGTGGGGGTGACTGGCCCTGGGGAGGGGGGCCGGGGCAGGAGATCTGGGGAGCAGAGTTGGGGGGAGACCGGAGCTTGGGGGGGCGAAAGGAGAGCTGGGAGGAGATCTGGGGGGGCACAGTCGCGGGGAGAGCCCGGAGCTGGGAGGGCGGCAAGAGGCGAGCTGGGGGTGGGGGTGACTGGCCCTGGGGAGGCGGGGTTGGGGGGCTGGGGGTGGGGGGCAAGGGGCACTGTAGGAGAGCCGGGGGAGGGGGAGCTGGAGGAGATCTGGAGGATTGGGGGGCACAGTGTGGAGGGGGAGACTGGCCCTGGAGAGGGGGGCCGGGAGCGGGGGAGCTGGAGGAGATCTTGGGGGTACAGTCGGGGGAGCCCGGAGCTAGGAGGGCGGGAAGAGGCGAGTTCGGGGTGGGGGTGACTGGCCCTGGGGAGCCGGGGTTGGGGGGCCGGGAGGAGGCAGGAGGGAGGAGCTGAGGCGGTGTGGTGGGGTGACCAGCCCTGGGGAGTGGAGCAGAAAAGGGAGATTGGGGGTGCACAGCAGTGGAAGGGAGCAGGACCCTGGGGGGACTGGGGCTGAGGACAGGGTGGGGGCTCGAGGGAGCATGGCGCGGGGGGGGAACGGGACTGGGGGGGGCAGGATGTGGCAGGGAAGCGCTGGAGGTAGGAGCGAGGGGGGTGGGGGGGGCAGGACCGCGGCACGGGGGGTGGGAGATTGGGGGGCTGTAGGGAGCTGCGTGTGGGGGAGGCTTGAAGGAGCAGGGGAGAAGGTGGGATTGGGGGGGCTGGGGGCCAGGTTATGGGGAGGGAGAACCTGGGGGGCTAGCAGGAGGAGAAGGGGGGTGCTTGAAACTGGGGGGGGCGGTTCTGGGAGGGCAGGAAGGGGAAGCCGGAGGAACCGGGTGAAGACTGGGGGGGGAGGACACGAGAGGGAAACCATGGCGAAAACCTCTGCGGGGGGCGGGGGCTGGAGACTTAGGATGGGGGGGGACCAGCTCGGGGGCGAGAGAGGGGGGAGCTGGTTAAGAGGCTGGGGGGGTAGGAGGTATGGGGTGCTGTCCAGAGGGGAAGGGGCAGCTGGGAGGGGGGAGGCTGGGGGGGCAAGGGGTAGCTGGAGGGGGGGGGAGCCTGGGGGCAGCCGGAGTGGGGGGTGTGGTGGAATATTAACCGTGGAGCCCAGCCGCGGGGGGGGGCAGGGAGGTGGGGCTGGGGGGTGCTAGGGACCGGGGTGCGGGGTTTGGTTGCTGGCAGGGGGGAGGGGAGGAGTTGTCAGTGAGGGTGGGGCTGCTGGGGGGGAGGGGGAGGAGCTGGCAGTGGAAGGGGGTGGGGGGAGCTGGGAGGGTGCAGTGCCGGTGGAGGGGGGGAAGCGTCTCAGGGAGCTGGAGGGGGAGGAGCCTGGGGAAGGCAGATGGGGGAGGGAGCCAGGCCACGCCCTGAGGTCCTGCCTGGGGAGAGGGGAGGGGCAGGATCCTCTGCCCCCCTCCCCCCCCCAGCCAGGGTCTCTGCCTGGGGTCCTGGTGAGGAAAAAGTGTGTGGAGGGGGTGGTATGTCTCTCTCCTGGGGGATTGGGATCTCGGGGAGGGGGGATCTATATCCTGGGGGGCTGAGGTGGGGAGACTGGTGGGGGTGTCCCTGGGTGGGGTCTCTCCCCAGGGGAGTTGGGGGGACAGGGTCTTTCATTGTGTGCGTGGGGTGGGAAATTGGGGTCAGCGCCTCTCGTGGTGGGGGGAGGAGTTTGAGGACACATGGGGGGTTCAGCGGCCCCCGAATGGGAATGTGTGTGTGGCGGGGAATAAAGGCCCAGCCCCCCCAAGTGGGTGGAGTGGTAGGATCCCAGACGCTGTGGGGAGATGTATCAGAAAGAGGGGGTGAAAAGGTGAAGGGGGCAGGGAAGGAAGGCTGCTGACCCCAGACTGAGGATGGGGGGAAGGGGGGAGAACCCCCAAAACTCACCCGCGCCCCCCCCCCTTATTTTCCAGATCCACCTCCGAACCTCAAAGCGGAGACGCAGGTGAGTCCGGGCTCTTCCCTGCACCCCGCGCTGGGGTCCCACATGAGTGTGGGGGGGCGGGACTGAGGCCTCCTCCCTGCCTAAGGCCCCTCCCCCTTGGGGCGCGGCTCCTGGGTGGGGGTGGGGTGGCCGTGGGGGTTGGGAAGGTCTCTGTGATGGGATGTGGTTGCAACAGAACAAACACTTGGGCCTCTGGCCCGCTGCAGCCCCTCCCGGCCTGAGCACTAGACCCCGGGGGCAGGGAGAGAACCCAGGAGTCCTGGCTCCCATCCTCCCCCCCGCTCCATCGCACCAGCCTGGACTCCCCTCCCAGAGCCCGGGAGAGAACCCAGGAGTTCTGGCTCCCAGCCTCCCCCCCGCTCCCCTCCCAGAGCCAGGGAGAGAACCCAGGAGTCCTGGCTCCCAGGGTCCAGTGGTTAGGGGTGGGGGTGGGCTGGGAGCCAGGACACCTGGGTTCTCTCCCTGGCTTGGCCTTGCTGTGTGATCTTTGGGACAAGCCCCTTCCTCTTTCTCAGCCTTCTGTGGATTAACCCCGGGAGGCCCTGAAGCAAGGGTGGGCGGGGGGCAGTGCTGGGGGCGGGCGGGTGGGGGGGGACAGCACTTAATTCCCCCTAACGTGTCTCTGTTCTCAGCCCCCCGAGAAGCGGCGGCGAACGATCGAGGACTTCAATAAATTCTGCAGCTTTGTCCTGGCCTATGCCGGCTACATCCCGTCCACCAAGGAGGTGAGCAACCCTCTTCAGCCCCAGGGGCCTGTCCCCCCTAGGGGGCGCCGGCCCCAGGGCGGGGACTGGCTGGCTTGGGGGGCAGGGAATGGGGCAGGAGTCTGTCCCCTCTAGGGGGCGCTGGCTCCCACCTGGCCCCAGGGCGGGGACTGGCCGGCTCGGGGGGGCAGGGAATGGGGCAGGGGTCTGTCCCCTCTATGGGGCGCCGGCTCCCCTCCAGCCCTAGAGCAGGGACTGGCTGGCTCGGGGGGCAGGGAATGGGGCACGGGGCCTGTCTCCTCTAGAGGGCGCCAGCCCCAGGGTGGGGACTGGCTGGCTGGGGAATGGGTTGGTACCAGGGGTACTCCAGTTCCCAGCCCTATCCTGAGCTACTTCATGTCCCAGCAAGCCCGTCTGGGATCCCCCAGAGCATGGGATTCTGGGATATGTAGTCTTCTCCAAGGGCCCCCTCTTTGTGTTCTGGCCTCTGAAAACTACAGGTCCCAGCATGCCTTGCAGCCCGGCCATTTAGCTAAGAGGCTGGAGCACGGCACTATGGGAGCTGTAGTGTTTCCCGCTGGGCTGCCCAGAGGACATGTCCGCACAGGCGGGGCCTGCCGCGGAGCATTGCATGCTGGGACATGTAGTCTCTCTGGGAGCCCTGAACCAATGCTGGGATCTGCACATCCCAGCGGGCGGTGGGGCCCTGTGTTGCATGCTGGGAAGTGTCTTTTCTGCAAGGCGCCTGGGGCCCATTGCATGCTGGGAGAGCGGGCAACACCCTCTCCTGACCCGCGCTGCATTGCATGCTGGGAGGGCAGCCAACCCTCAGCCCCCCGCCTGCCTGCTGGGCGGGTGGCCCCGGGGACCACACCAGGGGCTGGCCTCCGCTTCTTCCTGCCGCCCCCTCCCTAATCTGTGCCCCCCCCCCTTCCCGCCCCCAGGAGAGCGACTGGACCCCTTCGGGCTCCAGCTCCCCCCTGCGCCCGGAGAGTGTGGCGGACAGCGACGGCTGGGAGTCGACCCACTCGGACCTGCACACCATCGAGACCTTCGTCAAGAAGGCCAAGTCCTCCAAGAAGAAGGCCTTCCGCCGCCTCAAGGCCGACAGCTCCCTGCTGGAGAAGATGAAGCTCAAGGACTCCCTCTTCGACCTGGATCCCGCCGCCCGGCAGCCGCCGGTGCCCCGGCCTGGCCCGCCGGGGGACAAGAAGAAGGAGAAGCGGAGCCGGCGGGCGGGGGCGGCCCCCGAGGCGGCCCGGCGGGGCCGGGGGGACTCGGCGGGCGAGAAACGCTCGCGCATCAAAAAGAGCAAGAAGCGGAAGTTGAAAAAGGCCGAGAAGAAGCTCAAGGCCTCCCTGAGCGAGACGGACTCGGAGGAGGAGGAGGCGGGGGCGGACCGGGGCGGGGAGGAGGAGGCCCCCTCCCCGGAGGAGCTGCTGCCCGAGGGTGGCTTCCCGGAGCCCAAACTGGGGGGTGGGGAGGGCAAGGAGTGCGGCAGCACCGAGACCAGCCAGGACGGGGACGGCAGCTCCAGCGAGGGGGAGATGCGGGTCATGGACGAAGACATCATGGTCGAGTCAGGTGAGGGGGCTGGGGCCATCTGGCCTGTTCGCCCAGGATGCAGTGGATGGAGCTGGCGCTGTGGGGCGTGCTGGGAGAGCTGGACGTCGGGGTGGGAGGTGGCCAGCCAAAATGTTGCTCTGCCCCCCCGCCCCCCCCCCCCACACACGTGGGCTGGTGCTGAGAATGGAACCCAGGAGTCCTGGCTCCCAGCCCCCCCTGCTCTAACCCACCAGCCCCCACTCCCCTCCCAGAGCCAGGGAGAGAACCCAGGAGTCCTGGCTCCTTGCCACACCCCTGCTCTAACCATTAGATTATGTTCTTGCTCCTCCTCTGCCACCCATTTTGTCGAATAGGAACTAATTTGCTGAATTTCTTTCTTTGGAATAAGATAAATAGCAGGGACTGGCTAGCTCAGGGGGGTGGGGAATGGGGCACGGGGCCTGTCCCCTCTAGGGGGCGCTGGCTCCCACCTGGCCCCAGGGCAGGGACTGGCTGGCTTGCGGGGACACGGAATGGGGCATGGGGACTTTCCCCTCTAGGGCTGAGAGGTGTCAGTTGGTGGGTGGTTCATTATCTGTTAGTTAATTAGGGGTTTTAACAAAGATGGATCTTGTCTTTAACAAAGAGAGGTTTTCTCCGCACTGTGGGCAGGGCGCTTGAGTTCGCTGGAAACGAACTCGAATTTGGCAACTAATAATGACTTTAAATAGAAACAAACTCATTTCCACAGTCCTAAATTTTCTCACTGGAACTCATTCGGAAGCAGGCAGAGGGCGAAACCGTATCAAAAGGGGTCTCGATGGCAGTGTAGACGCTTTCGTCCCACATAAGCCATTGGGCTCGGTGTGGAGTGGGTTGAAGCGTACCGGCCAGGGACAGCCAGACAGGGCAGGCTACGCAAACGGCTTGAAATTTTGGGGCCGTTCAGCGTCTAGAGAGACCAGCTGAAGAGCTCCGAATCTACTGAGGTGCTGGAAGCGGCAGTTTCCTGTCATTCCAGATGGGGAAACCGAGTCACGGGTTGCGGCAGGGCTGGGAATTGAACCCACCACCGTCTGTTGAGTATTTAAAGAAAAGAAAAAAGAAGAGTCACTTGCCTTGCATCTGGGTTCTCGCCATCCCACCTCTCCTGTCTTCCACAGAGACGCCCAGGCAGCTGAGGCTTGATTGGTTTTCTCCAAGGGGGGGGGGGGGCGGGGTGGAACAACTTTTCGGCCATTGAAACGGTCGTTTGAAACGTTCCTATCTAGCTTGACCTTCCGATCGGGGCTGGGGATCGAAGCGGGATGTACAATTTCTGAATCTTTTGCATTGGCCGTCCCACTTTAGCCATCCCCCCGCTTCATCCTGCTCTAACCCCACCGGACCCGTCCCAGGACTGAGGACCCAGGGGTCCTGCGTCTCAGCCTCCCTCCCCCCGCCCCCGCTCTAACCCACTGCCCTCCCAGAGCCGGGGCTGGAACCCAGGAGGCCTGGCTCCCGGCCTGTCGTTGCAATGTGCTGTGTCAGGCTGTGGTACATCTGGGCTGGAGGGGAAGGGTCCCTGCGCGTTAGCTGGGGGTGCCAGCTGCCTCGAGGGGGGCTGCTGGGGCTGGAGTTAGTCATGCCCTGTGGGCAGAGGGAGCTGTGATGCCAATGGGGCGGGGCCAATGTCAGTCTGGGGGTGAGGGGCGGGGCTGGGGGAGCTGTGTTCCCAATGGGGCGGGGCTAATGGGGGTGAAGGGGCGGGGCTGGGGGAGCTGTGTTCCCAATGGGGCGGGGCTAATGGGGGTGAAGAGGTGGGGCTAGGGGAGCTGTGTTCCCAATGGGGCGGGGCTAATAGCGGTGAAGAGGTGGGGCTAGGGGAGCTCTGTTTCCCAATGGGGAGGGGCTAATGAGGGTGAAGGGGCGGGGCTAGGGGAGCTGTGTTCCCAATAAGGTGCAGCTAATGGGGGTGAAGGGGCGGGGCTAGGGGAGCTGTGTTCCCAATGGGGCGGGGCTAATGGGGGTGAAGAGGTGGGGCTAGGGGAGCTGTGTTCCCAATGGGGCGGGGCTAATAGCGGTGAAGAGGTGGGGCTAGGGGAGCTGTGTTCCCAATGGGGCGGGGCTAATGAGGGTGAAGGGCGGGGCTAGGGGAGCTGTGTTCCCAATGCGGCAGGGCTAGGGGAGCTGTGTTCCCAATAAGGTGCAGCTAATGGGGGTGAAGGGGCGGGGCTAGGGGAGCTGTGTTCCCAATGGGGCGGGGCTAATGGGGGTGAAGAGGCGGAGCTAGGGGAGCTGTGTTCCAATGGGGCGGGGCTAATAGCGGTGAAGAGGTGGGGCTAGGGGAGCTCTGTTTCCCAATGGGGCGGGGCTAATGAGGGTGAAGGGGCGGGGCTAGGGGAGCTGTGTTCCCAATGCGGCAGGGCTAGGGGAGCTGTGTTCCCAATAAGGTGCAGCTAATGGGGGTGAAGGGGCGGGGCTAGGGGAGCTGTGTTTCCAATGGGGCGGGGCTAGGGGAGCTGTGTTTCCAATGGGGCGGGGCTAATGGGGGTGAAGAGGCGGGGCTAGGGGAGCTCTGTTTCCCAATGGGGCGGGGCTAATGAGGGTGAAGGGGCGGGGCTGGGGGAAAGCTCTGTTTCCCAATGGGGCGGGGCTAAGGGAGCTCTGTTCCCCAATGTGGCGGGGCTAATGGGGTTGAAGGGGCAGGGCTGGGGGAGCTGTGTTTCCCAATGGGGCGGGGCTAATTAGGGTGAGGGGGCGGGGCTAGGGGAGCTGTGTTCCCAATGGGGCGGGGCTGGGGGAGCTCTGATGCCAGTGGGGTGGGGCTAAAGGGGCAGCCCTGCCCCTAGAGCTCTTCCCCCCTGCCCGGCCCTGACCCCCGGGTTGTCTCTGCTTCTCCCCCCACCCCACCCCACCCCACAGGGGACGACTCGTGGGACCTGATCACCTGCTACTGCCAGAAGCCTTTTGCCGGGCGGCCCATGATCGAGTGCAACCAGTGCGGCACCTGGATCCACCTCTCCTGCGCCAAGATCAAAAAGACCAACGTCCCCGACATCTTCTACTGCCAGAAGTGCAAAGAGAGCGCCCGCAAAGCCGCCGCGCCGGCCCCCCGGGGCGGGGGGGAGCCCTAGAGACTCGGCCCCGCTCCCCTCCCCCCCCCCGCCCCCCGAGTCGCCGTGAGGGCTTCAAAACCCCCCTCGAGGGGAGATTCGCCCCGACATCCGTGTGCTCACGTTGCCCCCGCTGGCTGATGGAGAGGGGTGAGATTGACACATGGGGGGCCGTGAAATTAAGCTGCTGCTCTTTCCAGCCCCAGTGGATGGGGTGGGGGGAGAGGAAATTGGGGGTGCTCCGCCCCCCTTCCCGGCTGTAAATATAGAAGGAAAGTGGAGGGGTTTATTTTGTGTGTTTTTTTTTTTTTTAATCTCCCCTTCCTTTCCCTCCTCCCCCTTTTCCTTTTTAAAATGGAGACTTTATGCCTGCCCCCCTCCGCCCCCCCCAGTATGTCGTGGAAGTGGGGTGCAGCCGGGGGAGGGGGGAAGTGAATCAACACAAAAGGCGGGGTGTTTGGTTAAGTTCCCATCAAGGGACCTTTTTGCAGGCCGGAGAGAAGGGCCAGTCAGTTCGAAAGACTCCCTCTGCCTGCCCCCCCCCACCCCCAAAGCAGCGAGGGGGGCCCTGCTGGCAGTTGGGGGGGGCGTTGCCGGCTGAGGAGCAGCGGGGGAAGAGGGTGCTCTGAATAGATGGGCACAGATTGAAGAGCGTGGGGGGGGGGCGCCGGACTTTGCTTCCTTCTGGGGTGCGGGGCAGCCCCTCATGAATAGGTGCAGCGTCTCCCCCCCCCCCCCCCGCCGCACCCCGAAGCGGGAGACCAGATCGCAGCCCCCCCCCCCACTCTTTAATCTGCGTTTCTTTTTTGAGGGTGGGGTGCAATTCCACACCCCCCCCCGTTTGTTTTAATAATATTTTGCAGCTTGAATGTAAATAAATAACGTGGACCCTTTTGCGTTTGTACAGGAGAATGGAGCTGCCCTCTTTTTTTATATGGGGGGGAACCATCTCTGAGAGACCATGTGGGGATGGGGGGGGTGTCATGGGGCCTTTCCACCCTGGGGGACACTGTCTCCGATCCGGCCCCATGGTGGAGGATTGGCCGGTTCAGAGGCGTGGGGCACAGGGCCGCCAAGTCCCCCCCGGGCTGGCTCCGGGGCCTTCCCCTACTCTAGGCTGGAACGAGATGGGAGTTCCCCTTTGGGGTGACCCCAGCTTCAGCCCCCCCCCTTGTTGCCCCTCGGGGGTGGAGGCAGATGCCCCCGGGCACTCGCAAAGGGGGGCGGGGGAGCTGGGGCTTTGGCCCCGGTCGTCGCCAGGACGCGAGCCCTCGATTGGGACGTGGGACCAGGGAAAGTGAGTGCCCAGGTTTTCGTAGGACCTACTATAAACATCCCATCCCATCTCCTTGCCACAGCTCACCAAGCACCAGCAACTCGGCTCCCATGTTTCGGGCTGGACCCGATGGACAGGGGGCGCTGGAGGGGGCGGTACTGGGTGTCGGTCCCCCCCCCCCCAGCGCCCCCTGCTGGGAGAGGCCGGAGTAGCTGGGCACTCCCCCTTCCCTGTTCCCACACCCCCTCGGGGACCCAGGTGTCCAGGAACTTTTATCGTTGCCCGTGGAGGAGGTCAGTATCATTCCCTCCATTTGAGATGAGGGGGAAACTGAGGCATGAAGGAGGATGGGAGGGAGCGATTGTTGCCTCGGTCCCAGTTCCGTGCTGTACCCACTAGGCCGGACTGTCCTAACGAGCTAAACCACGAGACAAGGGGCTTCACCTGTCAGCCTTGCCCCGGGGTGCCTGGGGGAGCTTAGCTACATGGCCGCTCTCTCCCTCAGTTTCCCCTCGGGACTGGGGGTGTGGGAGGAGTACCTGGGAGAGACCAACTCTGCCCACAGCTGGGGAGGGGGGAAGCAGCTGGGGTCTAACGAGTCCCATGTCTGTCCAGCTGATGCCTGAGATGCCCAGGAGGGGGCGCTCCTTGCTGCCCCCCTGGCTAATGGGGTGTGGCCAATTCCAGACCCATGCAGCCCCCGCGGCTCCCTAGTGCAGAATGTGCTGCTTCCACCTGCCCCCCCTTCCCCGCCTAGCTCCCCACCTTTCGTCTGTCTCCCTTCCCCACTTCATTTCCCCCTGACTCTCCCTTTCCCCCACACTTCCCCCATTTCCAACCTGATGCCCCATCCCTCTGATGCTCCCCTCCCTGCCCCCCATTCCTCTGATTCCCCTGACTCCCTCTTTCCATTGACTCTCCCTCCCCTATGCTTCCTCCTCTGAGCCACCCCCCCGCCTTCCCCCTTTGCCTCCTTCTGTCCCCCTCTCCTTAACTCCCCCCTTTCCCCCTCTGACTCCCGCCTTTGCCTCCCCAAGATCCTCTTCCCCTTCTGACCCACCTTCCCCTTTTCCCCGCTGTCCCCCCTCTCCCTCTGACCTCCCTCTCTGACTCCCCTCTCCCCTTTTCCCTCTTACCCCTCCTCATCTGAGCCCCACTGCCTCCCCCTCTGACCCCTCCCCCCCCATTCCTCCTGGCCTCCCCTCCCCACCGTTTTCCCTCTCTGAACCCTCCCCCTCTGCCTCCCCCCTTCCCCACTCTGACCCCCTTCCCCACTCTGACCCCCTTCCCCACTCTGACCCCTTCCCCCTCTGACCCCTTCCCCCTCTGACTCCCCTTCCCAACCCTTTCCCTCTGCCCCCCTCTGACTCTTTCCCGCTCTGGCCCCCCCCGAGTCCCCTTCTCCACCTTTTCCCTCTGCCCCCTCTGACTCCTGCCCCCCCTTCCCCCTCTGACCCCCCTTCCCCACCCTTTCCCTCTGCCCCCCTCTGACTCTTTCCCGCTCTGGCCCCCCCCGAGTCCCCTTCTCCACCTTTTCCTTCTGCCCCCTCTGACTCCTGCCCCCCTTCCCCCCTCTGAACCCCCTTCCCCGCCCATTCAATCTGGCCCCCCTTCCCCCTCTGCCCCCCCTTCCCCACCCTTTCCCTCTGCCCCCTCTGACTCTTTCCCGCTCTGGCCCCCCCCCCGAGTCCCCTTCTCCACCTTTTCCCTCTGCCCCCTCTGACTCCTGACCCCCCTTCCCCCTGACCCCCCTTCCCTGCCCCTTTCCCTCTGCCCCCCTCTGACTCCTGACCCCCCTTCCCCCCGACTCCTTCCCGCTCTGCCCCCCCCTCTGACTCCTCCTTCCCCCTCTGCCCCCCCTTCCCCACCCTTTCCTTCTGCCCCCTCTGACTCCTGACCCCCCCTTCCCCCTGACCCCCCTTCCCTGCCCTTTCCCTCTGCCCCCCTCTGACTCCTCCTGCCCCCCTTCCCCCCGACTCCTTCCCGCCTCTGACTCCCCTCCCCCACCCTCCCCCTCTGACCCCTTTCCCTCTGCCCCCTTCCCCCTCTGACTCCCCTCCCCCTCTGACTTCTTCTTCCCTGACTCCCTCTTCCCCCTCTGACCCCTTTCCCTCTGCCCCCCCTTCCCCACCCTTTCCTTCTGCCCCCCTCTGCCTTCTCCTGCCCCCCTTCCCCCTCTCCCTGTGCCCCGACTCTCCCCCTCTTCCCCCTCCCCTCTGACCCCAACGCTCCTGCCCCCCTTCCCCCCCAACGCTCGTGCCCCGTGACGCCAGCACGTTGCGTCAGGGGACGCGCACGTGCGTCAGGGGACGCGCACGCACACGCCGCCCCTCCCTCTCGTCTTCCTCCTCCTCCTCCACCCCGCCCCCAGCACGCCCCACCCCACGTCAAGCCGTCTCCGTCGCGTGACGCGGGAGGAGGCGGGGGGCCCCCGGCGCCCGCGCGCGCACACCCGCTTGCACGCAGCGCCGTGACGCAGCCACGCAGGGCGGCCCGCGTAGCGTAGGGACGCGACGGTCCCAGACTTAGGAGGGTGGCTCGCGCGCGCGCGCGGGGGGCCGCCGCGCTTTCCCACCCCCCCGCCCCCTTCCGCCGCGGGATTGATTCGTTCCCGTCCGGCGGCGGCGGCGGCGGCGCAGGCGCGCTGGGCCGGGTCGGGCCGGGCCGGGCCGTACCATGGCGGCGGCCGGCGCGGGGGGGGGCGGGCGAGACCAAGGTGATCTACCACCTGGACGAGGAGGAGACCCCCTACCTGGTGAAGATCCCGGTGCCCGCCGAGCGCATCACGCTGGGCCACGTCAAGGCGGCGCTGAGCCGGCCCGGCGCCAAGTACTTCTTCAAGAGCATGGACCAGGACTTCGGGTACCGGGGACCCAGGCGTCCGGGGGACCCGCCCCCTCCCTCCTCGCTCTCCCCCCCGCCCGGGGGACCCCGCGCCCCATCCCCCTTCCGGGGGGACCCAGGCGTCCGGGGGACCCCGCCCCCTCCCTCCTCTTCCCCCCCCGGGGGGGACCCAGGCGTCCGGGGGAGCCCGCCCCCCATCCCTCTTCCGGGGGGACCCAGGCGTCCAGGGGACCCCACGCCCCATCCCTCTTCCGGGGAGACCCAGGCGTCTGGGAGACCCCATTCCCTCCTTCCTCTTCCCCCCCCCCCCAGGCGGGACCCAGGCGTCCAGGGGACCCCGCCTTCTCCCTCCTCTTCCCCTCCCGGGGGGGACCCAGGTGTCCGGGGGAGCCCGCCCCCCATCCCTCTTCCGGGGGGGACCCAGGCGTCCAGGGGACCCCACGCCCCATCCCTCTTCCGGGGGGGCCCAGGCGTCCGGGGGACCCCATCCCCTCCCTCCTCTTCCCCCCCCCCCCCGGGCGGGACCCAGGCGTCCAGGGGACCCCGCCCCCTCCCTCCTCTTCCCCTCCGGGGGAGACCCAGGCGTCCAGGGGACCCCACCCCCTCCCTCCTCTTCCCCCCCCGGGGGAGACCCAGGCGTCTGGGGGAGCCCACCCCCATCGCTCTTCCGGGGGGACCCAGGCGTCCGGTGGACCCCGCCCCCCATCCGCTTTCCGGGACGGACCCAGGCGTCCGGGAGACCCCACCTCCTTTCTCCTCTTCCTCCCCCCCCAGGGAACCTAGGCGTCCAGGGGACACTTTCCTCCGTCCCCCTTCTGCGCGGGGACCCACTTGTCTGGGAGACCCTGGGGCCCTCCATCATCCCCTTTTGGGCGGGGGGGGCAGGTATCCGGGAGACCCTGTGCCCCACCCCCCTCTTCAGGAGGACCCAGGAGTCCAGGGGACCCGGGCCCTTCCATCATCCCACCTCTTAGGGGGACCCAGGCCTCCAGGAGACCCCTCCCCCCACCCCTGCGCCAGGGAGACCCCGGTGTCCGGCAGATCCCCGTTTCCCTGGCCCCCACAGGTGTCCTTAGCATGGGGAAGGACCCCTGCCGCTCCCCACCCCCACCCTGTCCAGCTCCCCACCCCACCCTGTTCATAACACCGGGCGGCCGGGGCTGGCAACAGACCGGCTGGGGGCCAAATCTGGACCGCCCAGCGCTCTGGGACTGACCCGGACATCTTTTTGGTCTACTTATTACGATCCCTAGTGTGATGCTGATGATGATATTTTAAATTTCTCTGGGGCCTTGACTACACCTTGACCAAGAAATGCAGACCCGGACCAAAAATAATTGACTCCCCCCTGCCGCGTGGGTACGGGGCAGATAGACCATCCGGGTGGCGGAGCTGGGAGCGAGAAGGCGATATCCGGATGGTGGCGTAGATCCATAATACTTCAGAGCTGGGAGCGTATCAATAACACTAAGGATCCCTGGCCAGAACTGGCCACCCATCAATAGGAAGGGATAAATAACCCAGCGTAGAGGAATTTGCAATTCAAAATTGTGACATTAATCTATCGGTAGGGGTCATAACGAAGCGGCAGGGGGTTTTAAATATCCAGGCTCAGCGCTGATTTATAAACAGGGCCCTACCCGATCCACGAACAGCGCGTCACGGGTGGTGAAATCTGGTCTCTTGTGGGCTTTTACCCTGTGCTACACAGATTTCACCGGGGAGACCAGTGTTTCTCAAATTGGGAGGCCTGACCCAAAAGGGAGTTGCAGCGGAGGGGATTTTAGGGCAGGGGGGTTCTGGTTTTGCTACCTTTACTTCTGCGCCGCCCTTGGAGCTGGGCGGCCGGACAGCAGCGGCTGCTGACGGAGGACCCAGCAGTGCAGACGTAAGGGTGGCAATCCCCTACCATGCCATCCTTCTGCCCTGCCTTCAGAGCTGGGCTCTTGGCCAGCAGCCGCCGCTCTCCGGTTGCCCAGCTCTGAAGGCAATGCCACCGCCAGCAGCCGTAACCTTGCAACCCCTCCCCCACAGCTCCTTTTTGGGTCAGGACCCCTGCAATTCCAACACTGTGACACTTCAGATTCAACAAGCTGAAATAATGAAATTAACGATTTTTAAAATCCTATGACGGTGACGTTGACCAAAATGGACCGCGAATTTGCTAGGGCCCTCTTTAGAAACGAATGGTAAAATGCCTGTCTTGAATGACAAATAATGTAGCTGTGGGGCTGACTCCATACTGCTTTGGGGTTATAAACGACGGAATGCATAAATCGGTCATAAATGACAAATAATGCAATATGGCTTATGGTTTAAGCACATATCGGCCTGGAGATACGTATGATATGATGGCGAGCTATCTACTTCCAAAAATACGGTATGAATAGGTTTTTCAAAATTAGACTTCTTAAAATAATTTTGGTGGATAATATCTCTGTTTGAAAGAGGGGTTTTTTCCCCCTGATTTGTATCGATTTTAAATTTTCACAGTACGTGCAAAATTAGGGGGTTGAAGTGTTTTTAATGCTTGTCAATATGGAGTGTGTCAACGGCGTGAAATTATGCGGGTGGGAATATTTTTTTCAATTGTGATCAATTTTAAATTTTCACCGTTGTGCAAAAGATCATAGCGTTTTTCAGGTTTATCAATCTAAATTCTCGCAGTGGCTTGAAATTATGGGATTGAAGCATTTTCCCCCCATTTTTTATCAGTTATACATTTGCACAATTGTGGGTTTTAAGTCTGCTTTTTATTACCTGTATGGATTTAAACTTTCACGGTTGTGGGAAATTATCAGGCGGGTCAGACGCTGATTATTTAATGACCGCGAGTGTTAAGATTCAAAGAGTTAAAGCTTTATAACCGTGAAAACACAAATGGTCAACATCACGTGTCAAAATAGCCTTAAATGAAACTCGAATGAGTTCTCAAGAATCATTTTTCTTACGTTTCCTACCTGTAAACTTTGATTATTATCCGTGATGAAATCAATGTTTACCGACATTTACCCATAAAACTCTAATTTTTCCAAGTCTGGATATAAATATTGGGTTAATAATTATTAATTGTAAACCGACATGGATTTTGTTATAAATAATACCACATATATATAGGAATATTAATCGTCAGGCATAGATTTTAGCATATAAATAACACAATAGAGATGTGAAGTGATTCATAAATAGCATTCTCTAAACATTTGGAGTTATGAGTAACTAATAACGCTGAAAATACAGACATTTGATTTTAAAGGACAATAGTCAAAATAGACACAGAATTGTGAAAATATTTCTGGTCCGTAGAAGTTGCTAAATTCTTTTTAACGGAATAAATAAATAAAAACCGAGATTGTCAATCTCTTTTTCGTTCAGTTCATTGAGAAATTCTAAATTCGCTTTCCTCCTGTGTAAAACACTGACCCCAGCCTCTGGCAGTCTGCATCTGAGCTACTCATATAGGTTGATCAAAATATCCAGACCCATCCGAGCATGGGAAATCTTTGGTCAAAGGAAGCAGGCATTTTCCACGGCCCTCAAAATTGTTAACGATCCTCTGGAACATCTTTGTAGGGATTTGAAGTCCGACGTCCTGGCTGAATTTCCAGCCAGGCTTATTCCATTCGGCCTCCCTAAAATCCCTCTCCTCGTACCCGAGTGTAATTATTTCTCTGCTTCAAGTGCCACACGCCTCGACTGAGATCCCACCACGCTAGGTGCTGTATAAACAGAACAGTCCCTGCCTTAAATTGTTGTGTGGTGTCACTGTGTGGCTGTTAATCGGCTTCTGTGTCCCACCCCAGAGGTGGCTGCATCTCCGCACCGGGCGAGGGATCCCCGTATAAACAGCCACCCCTTCCCCAGAGGCGGCTGCATTGCGTGAGGGATCCCTGTATAAACAGCCATCCCTTCCCCAGAGATGGCTGCATCTCAGCGCCGGGTGAGGGATGCCTGGTCACATGGCCGCTCTAACCTCTTTCCATTTCTCTCCGCTGTAGGGTTGTCAAGGAGGAGATTTCAGACGACAATGCGAAGCTGCCCTGTTTCAACGGGAGAGTCGTCTCCTGGGTATGGCCGTGTGGGTCGTTCTCATGACTACAGGAAGTTGCATTGGGGCATAGAAATCCCTGCGACTGGTTAGACCCAGAGGCCCATCTAGCCTGGTCTCCTGCCCCTTCCCCACCATCCCGGATCAGGCCTGTGGGCCCATCTAGCCTGGTATCTTGCCCCTTCCGCACTGTCCCGGGTCAGGCCAATGGGCCCATCTAGCCCGGTATCCCGCCTGCTGCCCTGGATCAGACCAGTGGGCTGCCCAAGCCTACTATGGTCCCTCCCCCTGCCCAGATCAGACAGCGGGGGAGCGGGGGGGGTTTCTGGTTCAGGGGCCGTGGGATGGTTCAGTCCAAGGCAGCTCACGCACCCTTTGTCCCCCCCCCATCCCCTCCCCAAGCTGGTGTCTTCGGAGACCCCCCAGCCCGAGCCGGTGCCGACTCCCGCAGAGACCCGACCGGAGCCCTCGCCCCCGCCGCCCCCCCCTGCCCCCGCTGCCGGCCCGTGGAGAGGACCAGCGGCATCGGGGACTCCCGGCCCCCCTCCTTCCAGTGAGTACGGGATGGGGGGGGGGGGAAGGGTCTACCTCTCAGAACTGGGGGGTGTAATCTTCTGCATTGGGGGGTGTGGAAGAGTCCAATTGCCAGTATTGGGGGGAGCCACTCATCAGGTGGGAGAGTCCACCTGGGAGTACTGGGGAGGGGTTTTAAATCCTCTGCATTGGGGATGGAAGAGTTCACCTGCCACTATTAGAGGATTTACACACACACCCCCCCCCAGTATTGAGGGGTGGAACAGTCCACCTGCCCTTACTAGGGATGGAGGGAGAAACTCCTCTGTATTGGGGTGGGTGGAAGAGTCCACCTCCCAAAAAACAGGGGAGGGATGGAAGGGTCCACCGGCCGGTATGGGTTGGGGGGTGGGTGGAACATAATCCTGTGTAATCCCCAGATTTGATTGCAATAGGTCAGATTGGAAGAGTCCACTGACTAAGCAGGGGAGGTTTAAGGGACCGTGCGCAAGTGGGGGAGAGCAGTGGAGACTTTGGAAGAGTCCACAGGTGGCAGGTGAGGGGAGGTGGAAGGGGCCATCTTCCTCAGGTGGAGGGGCAGCAGCGGTGGACCCCAACAGTAACCAACCGTGGGTCTTTGCAGCCCTAACATCTCGGGCAGCCGGGAGAACCTGGAGCACGAGACGGAGACGGAGTCGGTCGTGTCGCTGCGGAGGGAGAGGCCACGGCGCCGGGAGAGCACGGAGCACGGTGGTGAGGGGCCCCCGAACCAGCCAGGACTCCTGGGTTCTCTCCTCAGCTCTGGGAGGGGAGTGGGGGCTGGTGGGTTAGAGCAGGGGGGGCTGGGAGCCAGGACTCCTGGGTTCTTTCCCCGGCTCTGGGAGGGGAGTGGGGGCTGGTGGGTTAGAGCAGGGCGGGCTGGGAGCCAGGACTCCTGGGTTCTCTCCCCGGCTCTGGGAAGGGAGTGCGACCGTCGCCTCAGCCTCCTGACCCTGGCCCTATTCCCCCCACCACAGGCGGGGCACCGGCCGAACGGGCAGTCACGGCTGGAACGACACCTGGCCGGCTATGAGAGCTCGTCCACCCTGCTGACCAGTGAGATCGAGACCACCAGCCTGTGCGACTCAGATGACGACGACACCATGAGCAGGTGGGAATGGGGGTAGGGAGGGTGGGGAGGGCATGAAGGAGAAACCCATGGGGATCCTGGTGGTGGTGGCATTAAATTCAGGGGCAAATCCAGGGTGGAATCCAGGAGCAAACCCCATGGGAGTCCCCCTGGTTGAGGGGGAACCAGAGTAAACTCGCAGGGTCCCCCTGGTGGAGGGAGGGGAGTTGGGGGTCTCCCTGGTGGAGGGAAGATATAGGGGTAAGGTAACCCAGCAGGGTGGTGCTGGTGTGGGGGTTCCCCATGGTGGTGGGATCTGGGGGCAGGGCAACCCAGCGGGATGCTGCTGGTGTGGGGCAGGGAGTTGGGGGTTCCCCATGGTGGTGGGATCTGGGGACAGGATAACGAAGTGGGGGTGTGCTGTTGTGGGGCAGGGAAATGGAGGGTCCCCGTGGTGGCAGAGGATCCAGGGGCCGGGTAACCTGGTGGGGGAAAGAGAGTCGGGGACAGAAGTTCCATGGGGACCCCTGGGGTGAGATGGGCCCCAGGGGTGGGACAAACCCCAGGATGGGTTCCCCAGGATGTTGGGAGGGAGGGGTGGAGGATATGCCCCCTGGGGGAGGGGTCGGGGCAGCCTGCCTCCTGCAGCCCCAGCCATAACCTCCGTTTTCGCCCCCTCCACCCCCAGGTTCAGCAGCTCCACAGAACAGAGCAGCGCTTCCCGCCTCCTCAAGCGCCACCGGAGGCGGCGGAAGCAGCGCCCCCCGCGGCTGGAGCGGGTAAGAGCCTGGCCCCGTGTCAGGGAGGGAGGGAGCAAGCAGGGGGCGGGGGGGGGCTGTATTGCCTCTGCCCCACTGACTCCACCCCCCAACCCCCATTTCGTTTCAGACATCTTCCTTCAGCAGCGTCACCGACTCTACCATGTCACTCAACATCATCACGGTCACCCTCAACATGGGTAAGTGGGGAGGGGGGCTGTGGGGGTGGGGGCCAGGTGGGAGGAGGGGATTTGGAGGAAGCTCTGGTTGTGTGTGGGGGAAATGGAAGGTACCAACGGGGTGGGGGGTGGGGGAGAATGGAAGAGTCCAAGTGCGTGGGGAGTGGGGAAGAGAATGGAAGATTTCAAGTAGGGAGCTCTGTGTGTATGTGTGTGTGTGGGGGGGGAGAATAGAAGATTCCAAGTTGGGGGGTGGGGGGTAGCATGGAAGATGGACAGGATGGGAGGGAGACAATGGAAGATTCCAAGAGTGTGGGGTCAATGGGGGGATAGAGTGAAAGATTCCAAGCGGGTGGGGAAAGAAGGGAAGAAGATTCCAAGTGGGGGAGAGAATGGAAGATTCCAAGTGGGTCGGGAAAGAAGAGAAGAGAGAATGGAAAATGCCAACTGGTGGGGGGGCGGGGGGGAAATGAGAAGGGAGAGAATGGAAGATTCCATGAGTGTGGGGTCAATGGGGGGAAAGAGTGGAAGATTCCAAGTGGGTGGGGAAAGAAGGGAAGAGACTGGAAGATTCCAAGTGGGGAGGGGGGAGAGAATGGAAGATTCTAAGTGAGGGGTAATGATGGGGGGGAAGGGAAGGTTCCAAGAGGAGGTGGAGCCTCCTTCGCTGACCCCGCCCTCCCCCTCCTCTCTCCCCGGCAGAGAAGTACAACTTCCTGGGCATCTCCATCGTGGGGCAGAGCAACGAGCGGGGGGACGGAGGCATCTACATCGGCTCCATCATGAAGGGGGGGGCCGTGGCAGCTGACGGGCGCATTGAGCCAGGGGACATGCTGCTGCAGGTACGACACCCCCCCGGATCCCCCTGTAGCTGGGGGCACCGGTCACTGAGAGATTGGGGGGTTCCTCCAGTTGGGCCAGGTGCTGCGCGGGGCCCCCGTCGCACCATGTGCTGCACAGACCGCCTGTCCCCCCCGACTAAGATTGGGGTCTGGCTCCCAGCCCCCTGCTCTAACCCACCAGCCCCCACTTCCCTCCCAGAGCTGGGGAGAGAACCCAGGAGTCCTGGCTCCCAGCCCCACCTGCTCTAACCCACTAGACCCCACTCCTCTCCCAGAACCGTGGAATGAACCCAGGCGTCCGCTGCTCACCCTGCCTTGGAAGGCGTCGTCTCAGTTTGTGTTGCACTTTCCCCCACAGGTGAACGACATTAACTTTGAGAACATGAGCAACGACGATGCCGTCAGAGTCCTGAGGGAGATCGTCCACAAGCCGGGGTGAGTGGGGGACACCTGCTCTCTTGGGGGGGTGGGGTGAGGTTGGAGGGGTGCCCCAGGACCCCGGAATGAGACACGGGCCATGGCTAAAGTTGATCGCAAGGTCACTTGTGGTGGATGGGCCTTACCTAGGATCCCCTCGCTGGTAATTTTTCTCCTGGGGGCATTCTGCGCCAAAAAATTTGCAAATTCTGTGCCAAAAATTTGCAAATTCTGCGCACAATATTTTAAAATTCTGCAAATTTTATTTGTCAAAGTAACACTGCATAATCATGCCAGTTTCAATTATTTTGGTTATTTATTTCCAAATATCTGTTGTCGATATAGACACATGCACAAATTCCCCCAGGAGAAGAGACTTAAAGTAACCCCCCTGTTTCTCTGCCCCCTCCCCTCATCCCAGAACTCAGACGGGGGGCCAGATACCCACAAATCTGTCCCCCCCAACACAGCCCAGCCATGGTGCCCCCCCCACCAATACACCCAAAACCTGTCCTCGCAAGAGCCCAGTCGTGGTGCCCCCACACCCAGCCAATATACCCAAAGCCCTCCCCAGCCCAGGTACCCCCACCCTCCCTCCCTGGAGCCCAGCCGCAGGTCCCCCCCCTTACCCAGATCCCCGCACCCCACCCCAGGGATCCAGAGGGAGAAACAGCCCATTTCTGTGGAGAAAAGGAAATTTGGCGCACACAACGTTAATTTCCGCAAAAATTCTGCATTGCGCAGTGGCGCACAATTCCCCCAGGAGCTGTCATTAGCCCTGGAAACTGGGACGGTGGAAGATCTAAGTCTGGTCCTAGGGCGGCACTAGGGGGCACCGTGCTCCCGGGGGTGGGGTTGGGGCCGGGGCCCTCTCCCCACTGTCAGGACCAATTCCTTCATGTCCTTCCCCAAAATCGCTGTCAAGCTGTTAAACAGCCGCCCCGCCCCAGAGGTGGCTGCATCTCAGCGCCGGGCGAGGGGTACCTGGGTAACCAGCTGCCCCGCCCCAGAGGTGGCCACATCTCAATGTCAGGAGGGAGTTGGGGTTCACCTCCACCCCCTTTCTCTTATAGCCCGATCGTGCTGACAGTGGCCAAATGCTGGGACCCTTCCCCACAGGGGTACTTCACGCTGCCCAGGAGTAAGTACTGACGCCCCAAAACCATTGCTGCCAGGTGCCGGCTCTTTACGCCAGCATCTCCCCCTTGGCTCAGAGTTTGTGGGTGATTGGGTTGCCCTCTCTGAAGTATGGGGGTGTCTTATACCTCTCAGTCATGATCTGTGGGGTCCCCAGCTCTGTGGGGTGGCGATTTTGGGGCGATATGTCGTTTGGGGTGCGACTGGCTGGCGCCCTTCCAAGTCTGGAATTTGGGGGTGCTTCGTGGTGGAGTGTTTGAAAGGGGGGTGCTGAGGAGAGAAAATCATCGACGTGTGGGGTGCTTCTCTGCCTGGTTGGTGGGGTTGTGTCTGGGGGAGGGAGTTGTAGCTAGCAGGGGGGGCTCCCCAGGGGCACCCTGTCTCTGAGAGTCAGACGTCACATGGGGGGGGTATATTGGGTGAGGCTGGGATTGGGGGATGAGATGGGGGGGGCTGTGAGTGCGGGGGGGGGGCTGCTTTTCAAGAGCCGACTCAGCGTTTCCTCCCGCCCCTTTCCTCCCCCCCCCCAGATGAGCCCATCCAACCCATCGACCCGGCTGCCTGGGTCTCCCACTCGGCCGCCCTGACCGGCGCCTTCGCCGCCTACCCCGGGACCACCTCCATGAGCACCATCACCTCCGGGAGCTCCGTCGCCGAGACCGAGCGTGAGTAACGGCACCCCCTGGAGGGGACGGGCCCCGGGCCCCACTCCCTGCCCCCCACCCCCGAGCCAGCCAGTCCCCGCCCCATGGCGGTCCCACGGCTCCTTTCTCCGCAGGCTTCGACGACTTCAATCTGTCGGTCCACACGGACATGGCGTCCGTCACCAAGGCCATGGCGTCCCCGGAGTCGGGGCTGGAGGTCCGCGACCGCATGTGGCTGAAAATCACCATTCCCAACGCCTTCCTGGGTAGGTCTCGGGGGGCCCCGGGCGCCTTGGCCACCGGGGGGCGCCGCTCGGCCCGGCGGAGGGGTCAGCGTCGAGAGCATCCCCTGCTGAGCCCCCTGCCCCACAGCGCCCCCTAGTGCCGCCCCGGGGCCAGCGCCGCCTGCCAAACCCCGCACCCCGCTCCCTGCCCCACAGCACCGCCCTGGGGGCCGGCCCTGCCTACCAGGGGAGAGCGCCCCATGCCGAGCTCCCTGCCCCCTAGCGCCGCCCTGGGGCCAGTCCTGCCTGCCAGGGGAGAGCACCCCCTGCCGAGCCCCCTCCCTGTCCCACAGGGCCGCCTGGGCCAGCCCCGCCTATGAGGGGAGAGTGCCCCCTGCCAAGCCCCCTGCCCCGCTCCCAGCCCCACAGCGCTGCCCTGGGACCGGACCAGCCCCGCCTGCTGGGGGAGAGCATCCCCTGCTGAGCCCCCTGCCCCACAGCGCCCCCTAGTGCCGCCCTGGGGCCAACGCCACCTGCTGAGCCCCGCACCCCACTCCCTGCCCCACAGCACCGCCCTGGAGCCAGCCCTGCCTACCGGGGGAGAGCGCCCCGTGCCGAGCTCCCTGCCCTACAGCACCCCCTAGCGCCGCCCTGGGGCCAGCCCCGCCTGCCACGGGAGAGCGCCCCCTGCCGAGCCCCCCGCCCTGCTCCCTGCCCCACAGCGCCCCCCTAGCGCCGCCCTGGGGCCAGTCCTGCCTGCCATGGGAGAGCGCCCCCTACCGAGCCCCTTCCCTGCCCCACAGGGCCACCCTGGGGCCAGCCCGGCCTGCAAGGGGAGAGCGCCCCCGCACCCAGCCCCACAGTGCCGCCCTGGGGCCAGCCCCGCCTGCCACGGGAGAGCACCCCTTGCCCCGCTCCCTGCCCCACAGCGCCCCCCTAGTGCCGCCCTGGGGCTAGCCCCGCCTGCCGGGGAAGAGCGCCCCCTGCTGAGCCCCCCGCTCCCTCCCCCCAGGCTCGGACGTGGTGGACTGGCTGTATCACCACGTCGAGGGCTTCCAGGACCGGCGGGAGGCGCGGAAATACGCCAGCAACCTGCTGAAAGCCGGCTTCATCCGGCACACGGTGAACAAGATCACGTTCTCCGAGCAATGCTACTATGTCTTTGGGGACCTGCGCGGCTGCGAGAACTGTGAGCGCCCCCCACCCGCCCCCCCCGGGCCCCCCCGCCCCCGGGGCACTGAGCCGGAGCTCCAGGCTGCGGGGGGCTCTGCTGGGGAACAGGGGCCAGGCCCGATCGGCGGCCATGGGGGGGGATGCCCGTTGCAAGAGCTGGCGCCAGGCTGGGGGTGTCTCAAACGAGGGGATCCCCACCCCACCCCCCCGTCTTTCCCGACCGGGGATCGGTCGATCCCTGCACCCCTCTGGGCTGACTCACCCCCACCCTGATCATCTCCCCCCAAGCCGGTGGGCTCGGGGCTGGGGAGGGAAGCGGGGGAGCCAGGACTCCTGGGTTCTTCTGTAAGCTCCTTGCCCAACAGGCCAGTCAGACCACAAGCCTGGGGCCGGATTTGAGCTGGCGCCCCCTAGAGGGGACAGGCCCCGTGCCCCATTCCCCGCCCTCCTGAGTCAGCCAGTGGGTGCCCTGGGGCCGGGTGGGAGCCGGCGCCCCCTAGAGGGGGACAGGCCCCGTGCCCCATTCCCTGCCCTCCTGAGTCAGCCAGTGGGTGCCCTGGGGCCGGGTGGGAGCCGGCGCCCCCTAGAGGGGACAGGCCCCGTGCCCCATTCCCTGCCCTCCTGAGTCAGCCAGTGGGTGCCCTGGGGCCGGGTGGGAACCGGCACCCCCTAGAGGGGACAGGCCCCGTGCCCCATTCCCCGCCCTCCTGAGTCAGCCAGTGGGTGCCGTGGGACCGGGTGGGAGCCGGCGCCCCCTAGAGGGGACAGGCCCAGTGCCCCATTCCCTGCCCTCCTGAGTCAGCCAGTGGGTGCCCTGGGGCCGGGTGGGAACCGGCACCCCCTAGAGTGGACAGGCCCCGTGCCCCATTCCCCGCCCCCCTGAGTCAGCCAGTGGGTGCCCTGGGGCCGGGTGGGAGCCGGCACCCCCTAGAGTGGACAGGCCCCGTGCCCCATTCCCCGCCCCCCTGAGTCAGCCAGTGGGTGCCCTGGGGCCGGGTGGGAGCCAGCACCCCCTAGAGGGGATGGGCCCTGTGCCCCATTCCCCGCCCCCCTGAGTCAGCCAGTGGGTGCCCTGGGGTGGATGGGAGCCAGCGCCCCCTAGAGGGGATGGGCCCTGTGCCCCATTCCCCCACCCCCCCTGAGCCAGCCAGGCCCCGCCCTGGGGCGGGTGGGAGCCGGCGCCCCCTAGCGGGGGCTAAACACAGCTCACCTGTACGCCTGACCCTCCCCTTCTCCCTTCCAGACATGGCCAACCTCTCCCTCAACGACAACGACGGCTCGAGCGGGGCCTCGGACCAGGACACGCTGGCCCCGCTCCCGCTGCCCGGGGCCACGCCCTGGCCCCTGATGCCCACCTTCTCCTACCAGTACCCGGCCCCGCACCCCTACAGCCCCCAGCCCCCGCCCTACCACGAGCTCTCCTCCTACAGCTACGGCATGGGCAGTGCCGGGAGCCAGCACAGCGAGGGTGAGCGACGCGGGGGCCGCCTGGTTCCATCCCCCGGGAGGGGAGGGGAGTGGCGTCTAGTGGTTAGAGCAGGGGGGATGGGCGGCAGGACTCCTGGGTTCTCTCCCCGGCTCTGGGAAGGGAGTGGGGTCTAGTGGTTAGAGCAGGAGAGGATGGGTGGCAGGACTCCTGGGTTCTCTCCCTGGCTCTGGGAGGGGAGTGGGGTCTAGTGGTTAGAGCAGGAGAGGATGGGTGGCAGGACTCCTGGGTTCTCTCCCTGGCTCTGGGAGGGGAGTGGGGTCTAGTGGTTAGAGCAGGAGAGGATGGGTGGCAGGACTCCTGGGTTCTCTCCCTGGCTCTGGGAGGGGAGTGGGGTCTGGTGGTTAGAGCGGGGGGGGCTGGGAGCCAGGACTCCTGGGTTCGCTGTGTAATGGGGTGGTCCCTGTGGATCTGAAGGTCACTGACCACCCCCCGGTCTCGTTGCAGGGAGCCGGAGCAGCGGCTCCAACCGGAGCGACGGGGGCGGTGGGGGCCGGGGGAAGGCCAAGGACGAGAAGGCGGCCCCCGACTCCAAGTCGGGGCAGCGGCAGCGAATCGGAGTACTCGACCCGCAGCAGCCTGCGGCGGGCGGAGCCGGGGGGGCGGAGCCGGCGGGGGAGGCCCTGCCCCGGCAGTGGGCGGGGCCGAGGCGGGCGGGGCTCCTCAGCGCAGTCACCATAGCTTGGTGAGCAGCATGCGGTCCCACCACTCCCTCCACTCCTACGGGCCCCCCGGCATGCCCCTGCCCTACAACCCCATGATGGTGATGATGATGCCCCCCCGGGCCCCCCAGCGCCGGCCCCGCCTCCGTGCAGCCCCCCCGGCGCCCCCCCGGTCCGCGACCTGGCCTCGGTGCCCCCCGAGCTCACCGCCAGCCGGCAGTCCTTCCACATGGCCATGGGCAACCCCAGCGAGTTCTTCGTCGACGTCATGTGACCTGCTGGCCGCCCCCGGAGCCGTCTGACGCCCCGGGGCCCGCCCCGGCACCTGTGTGTCATGTGACCCAGCCCGTCGGCACCTCAACCTCCATGTTGCCTTGATGCCCCGTGACCTCCGTCCAAGCCAAGGAGCCTTGAGAAGCCACCTGGCCGAACTCCTGGCCACGTGGCTATCACTCGTTGCCTTGAGATCACGTGACCTGCCATCCACTCGGAGCCTTCGGATGCCATGTGACCAACCAGTGTCACGTGATCTCCATCCACACAGCCTTTTGGGGGGGGTCACGTGAGGCAGCCTTGACCTCTAGCCACAGAGCCTTCCGGAGTCATGCGACCCACCCGCGTGGCCATTTGTGGTCACGTGACAGCCCGCGGCAACCATGTCCTCCTGTGACCTCCGGCCACGGAGCCTTCCGGGGTCGCGTGACTGACTTCGTGGCCACCTGGATGTCACGTGACCAAGACCGGTGCCCGATTCCCTGTGATCATGTGACACCCCCCCCCCCACACACACACACACCACGTCCCTGACATCAGACAGGCTCCATCAACCAAGTCTTCCGTGGTCACGTGGCCACTTGTGGCCCTTCGTGACTCAGTCTTCCTGTCCTGTCGCTGCCTTGATGGCGCGTGACCGGCGCTTGGTCCGGTGACTTTGTTTCCGCGGGCCACCTGACGGCCGTTTCCTATCCCATGCCCTGCCGCCAGCGGCCCCACGAGTGGCCAGTTCTGGTCAGGTGGTTGCCCTCCGGGGCCACAAGACCCGGCACCGGGTCACGGGACCCACCGCTGGGGAGCAAAGCCAGGACTGGGGGCTCGAGCCGGGGCTTTCTCTCCAGTTTTTGGGCGGGTACTGTCCCAAACCACCCCTCCCCCCGTTGGTACTGACGCCCCCCCCCCCCCCCCAACCCCCGGCGCCGCTCGGTACCGCCCCCCGGTGTGGATGAAGTGACCAGATCTTTTTTCCTCCCGAAGAGATCCTTTTTTATAACTTTTTTTTTATTATCGATTTTTAAAAAACAAAAAAAACCACCACGTTCTTTGAGACATTTTTATAAACGTTCTTTGTATTAAAAAAAAAAAAAAATGCACAGTTTTGGAAAGGTCCTACCCCATTTTATCCTCCCTGGCCCCCCAAACTCACATAATCAGGGTGTCTGATTGAGATGGGGGTCCAATTACCCTCGCCTCCCCCCTTCCCCCCCCCCCCCAGCAAGCTATGACCCCTCTCTGCCTGCAGGCACAGTCAACTACAAGCTTCCCTCGACTCCGTCCTTCCTTTCCTCCCCCTCTTGCATTTGGGGGGCACCCCCTCTCCCCCCGGCCAATATTGACCTCTCTGGTCTGGACGCAGGAGGTCAATCTTGGGATGCTGGGGGGTGGTGGAAAGCGGGGCGTTTCTGATGGGGAAGCCAAGACCACTTTAGGTTGGAGAGTTGGGGGGATATTCCCGATCCGCCCCTGTTGCTTGGGGGGCTCTGAGGTGGCTTGGATCACCCCCAAGGGGTGGCAGTTCTGTTTTCCTCAACACACAGCATATGTACCCCCCCATAAACGGTTCTGGGGCCCCCCTTTTCTCCAGCCCCTCACATAGGCTCTGTACCCCTACTAATGGGGTGGGGGGTCCTCCATTTCTCCAGCCCCCTACGTACACTACCTACCCCCCTAAATGGGGCTGGGGATCCCCCTTTCTCTAGCTCCACACATAGGGTACATACCCCCCATACTTGGTGCTGGGGGTCCCCCATTTCTCTTAGCAGTGCCCCTCCACTGCTGAGGGGGTGGGGGGCATGGTAGCAGAATCTTATTTTGAATAATGTATTTATTTTTAGCTCTTTGTGTATTAAAAGAACAATAAAAATATAAAAATAAAGCAAAGGGATCAAAAAAAATATGGGGGCGCATGGGCGGGGCTATCTGGGCTCCTGGGTTGGTTGGGGGTCCAGTTCTGGCCCTTCTTGGTCTAAGGTGCTTAGCTGCTGCCCCTCACCCTGGTATCTGAGCAAGGGGGTAAGAGCTGGGGGGCTGGGAGCCAGGACTCCTGGGTTCTCTCCTCGGCTCTGGGAGGGGACTGGGGTCTGGGGGGTTAGAGCAGAGGGGGCTGGGAGCCAGGACTCCTGGGTTCTCCCTGGATCTGGGAGGGGAGTGGGGTCTAGGGATGTGTGTCCCCCCCCAGCTGAGGCTCTGGCCCACTGACTCCAGTAGACCTATGGGGTTCAGGGGCTTTTCTGCATTTGGGGGCTCATATCTCCCAGTGGGGCTGGGATGAGGGGGGGCTCAGTTACCATGGTGATATAGTAGTAGCTGAGAGCAGCCTGCCTTCAGGCCTAAAGAAAGCAATGGGAGAAGAGGTGGCCATTTTAGGTGAGGGCAGCCTGGCTTCAGCCCCATTGGGTAATAGAAGGAGGTGGCCATTTTAGGGGAGGGCAGCTTGGCTTCAGGCCCGCTGAGAGCAGTGGGAGGGGGCGGCCATTTTGGCTAAGGGCAGCCTGGCCCCTGGCTCATGGAGATCAATGGGCAGTGAAATGCGGGGGAGGGGGGAGTAGCCAGGTTCTCCCCCCAAACAAACCCCACAGGGGGACCCCCAAACTGCCCTGCTACCATTGGCCCATCACATGCCCAGGGCGCTAATTTGCATGCATTTTACATAAAATTTGCATGCAAGACAAGGAAGGCTGGAGGGGGGAATGGTTATGAGTGAGCTGGGCGTGAGAGCCCCGGGGGGGGGGAGAAATAGACTCTAGAGAGGGATCCTGGGGGGGGGGGCTGTGAGCCGGGGAGGGAATAGACTGGGGGGGATCCCTGGGTGGGGGGGGCGGTGAACGGTGGGGGGGGAATAGACTGGGGGGATCCCTGGGTGGGGGACTGTGAGCGGGGTGGGGGGGGCTGTGAGCCAGGGGGGGAATAGACTGTAGGGGGGATCCCTGGGTGGGGTGGGGGGACTGCGAGCAGTGGGGGAAATAGACTGTAGGGGGAATCGGGGGGGGGGTGGTGGTGACGTGTCCCTGATTACATCACTCCCCCCCACCCGAATGGCGTTTCCCAGGATTCCCCTCCCCAGGCAGGCCCGTCCCCCCACCCATGGGTGGGGGGGCGGGGCCGGCCGGGGCCCCGGTGACCTTGCGGGGAGGGGCGGCCAGACGGCCCGTCGCCATGCAGGGAGCGAGAGCGGCCCCCGGGCTCTGCCTGCGACTCCTGCGCCAGCCCCCCCGCGGGTGAGGGGGGGGGGAGGGGAGGGGAGAGAGAGAGACCTGGGGTATTGGGGGGGCATTGTAAGGGTGGGGGGAGCTGGGGGACAGGGGAGGGGGAGCTGCAGAGGGGCAGGAGTAGGAGGTGGGTGGGGAAGGGGAATTGGGGGGCATTTTGTGAGAGTGGGGGAGGGGAGAGGAGGAGGTGACCTGGATTAGCTGGGGGGGGGGGTGACTCCATAGGGGAGGTCAGAAATGGGGGAGCTGCGGGGGAAGGGGTTGCCCCTCCCTTCCTCTGTCCCCATAGGGGCCTCACCGCTGACCTGTTCCTGTCTCTTCCTAGCTCCGGGGGGGCCCTGGCCACGACGTACCCCACCCCCCTGAACCCCTGTCTGTACAGCACCCATGCTGCCGAGGTAAGCCCGTGGGGGTCCCCACCGTCACCATCAATCTCTCCTGTCCTGCCCCGAAATCCCGGTGAGGCTGTTAACCGGCCACCCCGCCCCAGAGGTGGCCGCATCTCGGGGCCGGGCGAGGGGGCCCCGGATCACCGGCCACCCTGCCCCAGAGGTGGCCGCATTCCTGTTTAAACCCTGCCCGTTACCTGGAATCTGGTCTGTGCCAGTGAATCTGGGCGAAAGGTTTTGTTGTTCTGGGATGAGTCACGGGACACAAGTATTTAGAGGAAAAGTGACAGCTGGGGCCGGGGGGGGGGCAGGGGGGGCTGTCCAGGGGAGGCGTAAACATCTGGCCTGGTCCCCTGGAGAACAATACTGGAGAAGGGGTACGGAAGGTATCCCAGCCCTGGTGCCCCTCACTCCCGACCCACAGCCCCCTTTAGCTCAGCCCTGCCCCCCAGCTCTGCCGGTGCCCCTCACTCCCGACCCGCAGCCCCCCTGCTAGCCCAGCCCTGCCCCCCAGCCCTGCCGGTGCCCCTCACTCCTGACCCACAGCCCCCTGCTAGCCCAGCCCTGCCCCCCCAGCCCTGCCGGTGCCCCTCACTCCCGACCCACAGCCCCCTTTAGCTCAGCCCTGCCCCCCAGCTCTGCCAGTGCCCCTCACTCCCAACCCACAGCCCCCTGCCAGCCCAGCCCTGCCCCCCTACAGCTCTGCCGGTGCCCCTCACTCCCGACCCACAGCCCCCTGCCAGCCCAGCCCTGCCCCCCTACAGCTCTGCCGGTGCCCCTCACTCCCGACCCACAGCCCCCTTTAGCTCAGCCCTGCCCCCCAGCTCTGCCGGTGCCCCCTCACTCCCAACCCACAGCCCCCTTTAGCTCAGCCCTGCCCCCCAGCCCTGCCGGTGCCCCTCACTCCCAACCCACAGCCCCCTTTAGCTCAGCCCTGCCCCCAAGCTCTGCCGGTGTCCCTCACTCCCAACCCACAGCCCCCTTTAGCTCAGCCCTGCCCCCCAGCCCTGCCGGTGCCCCTCACTCCTGACCCGCAGCCCCCTGCTAGCCCAGCCCTGCCCCCCCAGCTCTGCCGGTGCCCCTCACTCCTGACCCGCAGCCCCCTGCCCCCCCAGCTCTGCCGGTGCCCCTCACTCCTGACCCGCAGCCCCCTGCCACCCCCAGCTCTGCCCCCCCAGCCCTGCCGGTGCCCCTCACTCCTGACCCGCAGCCCCCTGCCAGCCCAGCCCTGCCCCCCCCCCAGCTCTGCCAGTGCCCCTCACTCCCGACCCGCAGCCCCCTGCCAGCCCAGCCCTGCCCCCCCAGCCCTGCCGGTGCCCCTCACTCCTGACCCGCAGCCCCCTGCCAGCCCAGCCCTGCCCCCCCCAGCTCTGCCGGTGCCCCTCACTCCCGACCCACAGCCCCCTGCTAGCCCAGCCCTGCCCCCCAGCCCTGCCGGTGCCCCTCACTCCCGACCCGCAGCCCCCTGCTAGCCCAGCCCTGCCCCCCCAGCCCTGCCGGTGCCCCTCACTCCCGACCCGCAGCCCCCTGCCAGCCCAGCCCTGCCCCCCCAGCTCTGCCGGTGCCCCTCACTCCCGACCCACAGCCCCCTTTAGCTCAGCCCTGCCCCCCAGCTCTGCCGGTGCCCCTCACTCCCGACCCGCAGCCCCCTGCTAGCCCAGCCCTGCCCCCCAGCTCTGCCGGTGCCCCTCACTCCTGACCCGCAGCCCCCTGCCCCCCCAGCTCTGCCGGTGCCCCTCACTCCCGACCCGCAGCCCCCTGCTAGCCCAGCCCTGCCCCCCAGCCCTGCCGGTGCCCCTCACTCCCGACCCGCAGCCCCCTGCTAGCCCAGCCCTGCCCCCCCAGCCCTGCCGGTGCCCCTCACTCCCGACCCGCAGCCCCCTGCCAGCCCAGCCCTGCCCCCCCAGCTCTGCCGGTGCCCCTCACTCCCGACCCACAGCCCCCTTTAGCTCAGCCCTGCCCCCCAGCTCTGCCGGTGCCCCCTCACTCCCGACCCGCAGCCCCTGCTAGCCCAGCCCTGCCCCCCAGCCCTGCCGGTGCCCCTCACTCCTGACCCGCAGCCCCCTGCCCCCCCAGCTCTGCCGGTGCCCCTCACTCCCGACCCGCAGCCCCCTGCCAGCCCAGCCCTGCCCCCCCAGCTCTGCCGGTGCCCCTCACTCCCGACCCGCAGCCCCCTGCCAGCCCAGCCCTGCCCCCCACACAGCTCTGCCGGTGCCCCTCACTCCCAACCCACAGCCCCCTGCCAGCCCAGCCCTGCCCCCCCACCCCCAGCCCTGCCGGTGCCCCTCACTCCCGACCCACAGCCCCCTGCCAGCCCAGCCCTGCCCCCCCCAGCCCTGCCGGTGCCCCTCACTCCCAACCCACAGCCCCCTGCCAGCCCAGCTCTGCCCCCCAGCCCTGCCGGTGCCCCTCACTCCTGACCCGCAGCCCCCTGCCAGCCCAGCCCTGCCCCCCCGAGCTCTGCCGGTGCCCCTCACTCCCAACCCACAGCCCCCTGCCAGCCCAGCTCTGCCCCCCCAGCCCTGCCGGTGCCCCTCACTCCTGACCCGCAGCCCCCTGCCAGCCCAGCCCTGCCCCCCCAGCCCTGCCGGTGCCCCTCACTCCTGACCCGCAGCCCCCTGCCAGCCCAGCCCTGCCCCCCCAGCCCTGCCGGTGCCCCTCACTCCTGACCCGCAGCCCCCTGCCAGCCCAGCCCTGCCCCCCCAGCTCTGCCGGTGCCCCTCACTCCCGACCCGCAGCCCCCTGCTAGCCCAGCCCTGCCCCCCAGCCCTGCCGGTGCCCCTCACTCCCGACCCGCAGCCCCCTGCTAGCCCAGCCCTGCCCCCCCAGCTCTGCCGGTGCCCCTCACTCCCGACCCGCAGCCCCCTGCTAGCCCAGCCCTGCCCCCCAGCCCTGCCGGTGCCCCTCACTCCTGACCCGCAGCCCCCTGCCAGCCCAGCCCTGCCCCCCCCAGCTCTGCCGGTGCCCCTCACTCCCAACCCACAGCCCCCTGCCAGCCCAGCTCTGCCCCCCCAGCCCTGCCGGTGCCCCTCACTCCTGACCCGCAGCCCCCTGCCAGCCCAGCCCTGCCCCCCCCAGCTCTGCCGGTGCCCCTCACTCCTGACCCGCAGCCCCCTGCCAGCCCAGCCCTGCCCCCCCCAGCTCTGCCGGTGCCCCTCACTCCCAACCCACAGCCCCCCTGCTAGCCCAGCCCTGCCCCCCAGCCCTGCCGGTGCCCCTTGCTCCTGACCCGCAGCCCCCTGCTAGCCCAGCCCTGCCCCCCCCAGCTCTGCCAGTGCCCCTCACTCCTGACCCGCAGCCCCCTGCTAGCCCAGCCCTGCCCCCCCAGCCCTGCCGGTGCCCCTCACTCCTGACCCGCAGCCCCCTGCCCCCCCAGCTCTGCCGGTGCCCCGTACTCCCGACCCGCAGCCGCCTGCTAGCCTAGCCCTGCCCCCCAGCCCTGCCGGTGCCCCTCACTCCTGACCCGCAGCCCTCTGCCAGCCCAGCCCTGCCCCCCACACAGCTCTGCCGGTGCCCCTCACTCCCAACCCGCAGCCCAGCCCTGCCCCCCTGGCCCCCCCAGCCCTGCCGGTGCCCCTCACTGACACTCGCTGTCTCACTCACAGGCTGTGCTGGATAAGGCTGGAGCAGGGACGGCTTCCCAGACCGTCTCCAAGGCCAAGTCCGTCCTGGAGGTATGTCTGTCGCACCGCAAAACCCCGTTATTAACCCTCAGGATCCCGGGGGTGGTAAGGGGGGGCGGGGGGTTGTGGATCTGCTCTCTCCTTTGACCTCATTCCCCACCCCCATTCGAGGGGGATTGGGGGGGGGGGGGGGCTTGGTTCCCAACCCCCGTCCCAAGTTAGAGGAGTATCGCCGAGGTCTGATGTGGGGGCGGGGGGGGGCCTCTCTGGTTGGAGAGCAATTGGCAGGGCTTGCTGGTGCATGGGAGGGTTGGCCCCCCATTTTTCCCCTGGTTCAAGGGGGATTTGGGGGGTCCCAAAGGGGAGGGACAAGACCCTGATTGCCCCTGCCCTCACTCTGTCCCCCGACCCCAGGAGTCAAAGTCTTTCGCTGTGGGGATGTTCCAGGGTCGGATGAGCACGGAGCAGGTGTTCCCCTACCCCACAGGTAAAGGGGAACTGGGGGGCAAGTCCTGGGGGGCTGGGAGGAAGCGGGGCTGCAGGGGCTGCCTCATTGGCTTGGGGGGTGACTCCAAGGGGGAGGAGAGGGAAGTTGGGGGCAGGGAGCTGGCAACCCCCCCAATTCCATAGGTCCCCCCCATCACTCACTGCCTGACTCCCCAACCCGCTCCCTCCTTCAGTGCTGACCGAGGAGCAGGCCCAGTTCCTGAAGGAGCTCGTTGGACCCGTTAGCCGTTTCTTCCAGGTGAAGGGGGGATGAGTTTGGGGGGTGGCTGGGGTTGAGTTTGTGGGGGCTGAAATGGAAGACCTGGAATATGGGGAAGGGGTTGAGTTGGGGGCTGGGCTGGGGGAGACATGGGGAGGGGCTTGTGTTGTGTTTGGGGGGGCTGGGGGGAAACATGAGTGAGGGGAAGGGGCTGAGTTTGCAGGGAGCTGAGCTGGAAGGTTGGCAGAAAAGCAGTGGGGTGGGGCAGGGCTGCGTTTGTGGGGGCAGGCTGAAAGGCTGGTGTGAGAGCAGGCAGGGCTGAGTCTGGAGGGCACTGTGTGTGGGGGGGTGCAGGTGGGTGGGCAGCAGCCTGGATGAGGATCCCTCCCTTGGACTCCCCCTCTCTCCTCCCCTCCCGCCCCAGGAGGTGAACAACCCGGTGGCAAACGACTCGCTGGAGCGGGTGGAGGACCGGACCATGCAGGGGTTGAAGGAGCTGGGGGCCTTTGGGCTGCAGATCCCCCCCGAGCTGGGGGGGCTAGGGCTGAGCAACACCCAGGTGAGACACGCCCCCCCCCTTCCCCATTCCCCTGACCCAGCCGCCGCCCCTTAGTGGGGAAGGTCCGTGCCTCCCCCAAGGGGGCGGCTGGCCAGCCCTGCGCTCACCCCTTTCCCCACAGTATGCCCGGCTGGTGGAGATTGTGGGGCTGCATGACCTGGGCGTGGGGATCACGCTGGGGGCCCATCAGTCTATCGGCTTCAAGGGGTTGCTGCTCTATGGGACGCCCCAGCAGAAGCAGAAATACCTGCCACAGCTGGCCACAGGTGAGGGGCGCTGAGGGGGGTTTAAGGGGGAGTGATAGGGGTGTGGGGCGGGGAAAAGACAGGGGTGTGGGGGCTGGGAAGGGTGGGCGGGGATAGCGGGGGGTACGGGAGGATTGACGAGGCAGGGAGGAGGGGTTGGGATAGCGGGGGCTACGGGAGGATTGGCGAGGCAGGGAGGAGGGGTTGGGATAGCGGGGGCTACGGGAGGATTGGCGAGGCAGGGAGGAGGGGTTGGGATAGCGGGGGCTACGGGAGGATTGGCGAGGCAGGGAGGAGGGGTTGGGATAGCGGGGGGTACGGGAGGATTGGCGAGGCAGGGAGGAGGGGTTGGGATAGCGGGGGCTACGGGAGGATTGGCGAGGCAGGGAGGAGGGGTTGGGATAGCGGGGGGGTACGGGAGGATTGGCGAGGCAGGGAGGAGGGGTGGCTGTAGCGGGGGGTACGGGAGGATTGGCGAGGCAGGGAGGAGGGGTGGCGGTAGCGGGGGGGTACGGGAGGATTGGCGAGGCAGGGAGGAGGGGGGGCGGTAGCGGGGGGTACGGGAGGATTGGCGAGGCAGGGGAGGAGGGGTGGCGGTAGCGGGGGGTACGGGAGGATTGGCGAGGGCAGGGAGGAGGGGGTGGCGGTAGCGGGGGGGTACGGGAGGATTGGCGAGGCAGGGAGGAGGGGTGGCGGGTAGCGGGGGGGTACGGGAGGATTGGCGAGGCAGGGAGGAGGGGGTGGCGGTAGCGGGGGGGGTACGGGAGGATTGGCGAGGCAGGGAGGAGGGGGTGGCGGTAGCAGGGGGGTACGGGAGGATTGGCGAGGCAGGGAGGAGGGGTTGGGATAGTGGGGGGTACGGGAGGATTGGCGAGGCAGGGAGGAGGGGCGGGGATAGCGGGGGGGTACGGGAGGATTGGCGAGGCAGGGAGGAGGGGGCGGGGATAGCGGGGGGTACGGGAGGATTGGCGAGGCAGGGAGGAGGGGTGGCGGTAGCAGGGGGGTACGGGAGGATTGGCGAGGCAGGGAGGAGGGGTTGGGATAGTGGGGGGTACGGGAGGATTGGCGAGGCAGGGAGGAGGGGCGGGGATAGCGGGGGGTACGGGAGGATTGGCGAGGCAGGGAGGAGGGGCGGGGATAGCGGGGGGTACGGGAGGATTGGCGAGGCAGGGAGGAGGGGCGGGGATAGCGGGGGGTACGGGAGGATTGGCGAGGCAGGGAGGAGGGGTTGGGATAGCGGGGGGTACGGGAGGATTGGCGAGGCTGGGAGGAGGGGTGGCGGTAGCGGGGGGGTACGGGAGGATTGGCGAGGCAGGGAGGAGGGGTGGCGGGTAGCGGGGGGGTACGGGAGGGTTGGCGAGGCAGGGAGGAGGAGTGGCGGGGTAGCGGGGGGGGGTACGGGAGGATTGGCGAGGCAGGGAGGAGGAGTGGCGGTAGCGGGGGGTACGGGAGGATTGGCGAGGCAGGGAGGAGGAGTGGCGGGTAGCGGGGGGTACGGGAGGATTGGCGAGGCAGGGAGGAGGGGTGGCGGTAGCGGGGGGTACGGGAGGATTGGCGAGGCAGGGAGGAGGGGTGGCGGTAGCGGGGGGGTACGGGAGGATTGGCGAGGCAGGGAGGAGGGGTGGCGGGTAGCGGGGGGGTACGGGAGGATTGGCGAGGCAGGGAGGAGGGGTGGCGGTAGCGGGGGGGTACGGGAGGATTGGCGAGGCAGGGAGGAGGGGTGGCGGTAGCGGGGGGGTACGGGAGGATTGGCGAGGCAGGGAGGAGGGGTGGCGGTAGCGGGGGGGTACGGGAGGATTGGCGAGGCAGGGAGGAGGGGCGGGGATAGCGGGGGGTACGGGAGGATTGGCGAGGCAGGGAGGAGGGGTTGGGATAGCGGGGGGGTACGGGAGGATTGGCGAGGCAGGGAGGAGGGGTGGCGGTAGCGGGGGGTACGGGAGGATTGGCGAGGCAGGGAGGAGGGGTTGGGATAGCGGGGGGTACGGGAGGATTGGCGAGGCAGGGAGGAGGGGTTGGGATAGCGGGGGGGTACGGGAGGATTGGCGAGGCAGGGAGGAGGGGTTGGGATAGCGGGGGGTACGGGAGGATTGGCGAGGCAGGGAGGAGGGGTGGCGGTAGCGGGGGGGTACGGGAGGATTGGCGAGGCAGGGGAGGAGGGGTGGCGGTAGCGGGGGGTACGGGAGGATTGGCGAGGCAGGGAGGAGGAGTGGCGGTAGCGGGGGGTACGGGAGGATTGGCGAGGCAGGGAGGAGGGGGTGGCGGTAGCGGGGGGGTATGGGAGCAAGCTAGAGGAGGATTTGGGGAGCATGGGCAGGTTGGGCCTAACAAAAGGGAGAGTGGCCTAATGGGTGGGAGGGGCTCCATAAGGGCATCGCCCCCCAGCGTGTAACCTCACCCCCCCACCTCACCTCCCCAGGAGAGACCATTGCTGCTTTCTGTCTGACGGAGCCGTCCAGTGGCTCGGATGCCGCCTCCATCCGCACCACAGCCCGGCCCAGCCCCTGTGGCTCCTACTACACCCTGGATGGGGGCAAGATCTGGATCAGGTGCTCCCCAGCCCTAGGGGGTGCTGTGGGGCGCGGGGTTGGGGACTCAGCGGGGGGCGCTCTCCCCCTGGCAGTCAATACCAGCCTTGGTGGGGCGCTGTCCCCTGGCTGGCAGGGCTGGCCTCA